>NC_047085.1:262626333-262926333 GCF_902459505.1 Geotrypetes seraphini | reverse complement strand
CCCTGCAGAAGCGTCGCGCTGACCAGCATTCCGCTCCCTGACATCAATTCTGACGTAGGAGAGGAAGTTCCGGGCAACAAGGCATTTCTCCTCATTCCATCCAGCCTGAGCCCCATCTCTCCTTGATCCAGCATTCCCTTCTGTGTCCTGTCAGAATTACCATTCCACCTATTTTCAGCATCACCCCTTCTTTGTGTCCATCTCACCTATATCCCTATCTCACACATTTTTCAGAATCTTCATTTGTCTCTGTCCTTGTCTTTACCCCATATTCACCATTTGCCCTTTCAATGTCTTTATCTCCCCCCCCCCCCACACACACTTTTTCAGCATTACTTCTATGTCTCTATTTCACCTCCTCTTCATGTCCCCTCTGTATCTCTATCCTTATTCAGAAGGTCCTGCTTACCCTTTCTCTTCTTTGTGTCACTATCTCCATTTTCAGCTTTCCCCCTTTTTCCTTTGTTAATGCACCCTGTAGCCAGAATCTTTCCACCCTCTCTCCACTCCGGCCCAGCCCAGTATGAAATATTTCCTTTTGTTTCTCTCCCCTCTCTCTTCTCCTCCCTCACCCACGAGTCCTGCATCTGGCCCTCTCCCTTCTACCTGCACCTGGCAACACCCCCCTGCTCCGCGGCTCTCTTAAGCAACTCGTCAGCAGCGGTGATCAAGACAAGCTGCCGACATCGAGGCCTTCCCTCTACGAGGTCCCACCTTTGTGGAAAAAGGAAGTTGAAACAAGCGGGACTCGCAGAGGGTAGGCCCCGACGCCAGAAGCTTGTGTCGAATCGTTGCTGCTAAGTTGCCGAAGAGAGCCGCAGGTAGAAGGGAGAGTGGAGATAGGAAGGCTGTAGAAGCTCCGGAGCATGACACCGAACCCCGGCCAGGATGATTTCTTTTTCAGGCTGCTGCTGCCGCTGCCATCCCCCAGCCGAAATGACAAAAAACAGCCTAATGCCCGCGTCGGGAAATAGCCATGCTGAGCAGTGAGCTCAGCACGTACACAGATGAAAGCCTTGCTTGCTGATTGGTCCGGCGGCACGGTGGGGCGGGGCCGCCGGACCAATCAGCAAGCAAGGCTTTTCATCTGTGTACGTGCTGAGCTCACTGCTCAACATGGCTATTTCCCGACGCGACGCCAGACTTGCATCGCCAGAATTTAGGTAGGTTGTTTTCATCCCCGTGGGAGTCCCGTGGGCAAGGGGGCGTCCCCGTGGGAGTCCCGTGGGTCAGGGGGGCATCCCCGTGGGAGTCCCGTGGGCCAGGGGGGGTCCCCGTGGGAGTCCCGTGGGCCAGGGGGGGGAACCCGCGGTATCCCCGCGGGACCCGCGGATCCCCGCGATCCCCGTTCCCGTGCAGACCTCTAGTTTATATCTGCTTTGAATGTGTGATATGGGTAAAAATTCTGTTACAGGACCCCTAGAAGTAGATGTTCAGAGGATGCACAGTAGAATCCTATTCTATGAAGGAAAATAGGTGCTTTTTTTCTTTTATAGAATACTAGCATAACCAGGTATATATTGTGACAGGGAAGCTGTGCAGCCCAGTAAAAATCCTGAATCCAGGATCCAGCAGGAAGAAACTTCCCTTGTCACCAGAGGGGGAAGACACTTGCACTCAGCTAACAAACACCAAACACAAGGTTTCCTCTAGACAAACTTATTTATTCTCAGATAAGGAGTCTGTCCCTTTAAAAACAGTCTAAACACAAGGGTAATTTAGGTCCCTGCACAAAACGCAGAGGGGGAAGTGAGGTAAAGCGTTTAATTTACAGAGCTTGTGACAGAGCTCTGAAGACAGCAGGCAGAGAGTTAATTCTTAACCCAATAAACCTCACCCCATGCTGAGCATGTAAAACAGGGAAGCAGAAATAAGTAGGCAGTTGGGGGAGTACACTTCTTCCTCCGTATTCGCTGTGATAGGGGGGATTAACAGAACCGCAAATACAGAAAAACAGCGAATAACTTTTTCATATGTTATTCGCTATTTTCTGTTAAAAAACCATCGTGAATATGGTGTAAACCGTGAATAACATGGTGGGATGACCTGGCCTGTTCCTGAAGGAGAGGCAAATACACGGTGAAGAAAGTGCTGGGAATCTGCGATTTTCTCTGTAAATGCATGGGATCAGCGATTTCTCTATGCAAGCTGATGTAATTTGGGGGGAGGAGCCAGCAAGCTAAAAACCGTGAATAATCAAAACTGCGAATGCTGAAACCGTGAATACAGAGAGAGAGAAGTGTACAACTCTCTAGTCTTCAGCTGGAAAAGGAACAGGAAGGCAATCACCGTGTGGAAGCAGTTTCCAGGGCATCCAAGCTTGCAGCAGGAGGGAAGTTTGCCATACTTCAAGGTAAAACCCTCTGCTCTAAAAGAAGAAGCTGTAGTGTTTGCAGGATGTCAGAGCCCTAATCCTGAGAGGGAAAGAAACATTACTAAGTGGCATAATTACTTGGCAGCACAGCATTGCCAGTCAGGTTGCGACTTCCAAACCACTGAATGCTTTAGCTCTGAACCTAAATCTTGATTCTGATAGGTGGAAAGAAAACTCACTAGGAAGTGATAGCAAGGACTATGACTTTGCATGCAATTCTAACATAACAGGAAATATTGTGGTGTGTATTTCATCCTACTCGTAGTTCCTTTAATGAGTTTGGATGCGGGAAATGTTCTTGCACGTTTCTCTGGTTTCTATTTCTAAAATTCACACACAAGACCTTATTCTGAGTCTACGTTGGTTTCTTGCTGGACCTCTGGTATTATGCTTCTGTTCCAGCAATTTTAGTTCTCCTCATTTTGGTTTTCTCCATTGCATACTTCTCTGTGTAACACTGAAGTTTTCTCCTTTTGGTTGTCTATTTCCTCTCATGTTTTCTGCTACTTATGACCACTTTTCATGAAGTACTTCTGTTGCTCCCAAGAAGATTCTATTCAGCTCAACTCTGCAGGCACATTGCCTTTTTTCGTTTAGTTAGGTCACTCTCAACTCTACAGTATCTCCTTACCTTCAATTGATGCCACTGGCTCAGGAGTAATTTCTTTGATATTTTTTTTTTTTGGGTACCACACTGCTAAGCTATGGTTACCCATGATCCCTCTTCTATAGCAAAGTAAGAGGGTACAGGAGTTCAATGACACAGGTTTGTTACTTTGTTTTTCTTATTCACTTTCTTAGGTACACGTGTTTTCATGTGGTACTTATCTACTACTCAGGGCCACATCTATCTTGACTCATTTCTCCATTCCTTATTTTTACTTGGGTAAAATTTTATATATTTTGATTCCCAAGTTTCTAATGCACTGTTAACAGGAGACAGTAGTTTAAGTTTAACTACTGTCCTTCTAGAAAGATGCTTTCCTCCATATTCCAATTTCCCCGGAGCATTGTAGGTTTCTGCGCTTCCATGTTCTGCAACAGCATTTCCAGTTAGCAGCTCTGCCCTTTGGCCTTATGACAGTGCCCTAAACTTTCACCAAGGTGTTGGTAGTTGTGGCAGTTTTTCTATGCCAGCAGGGGCTCCAGATCCATCCTTACTTGGACAACTGGTTGATCCGGGCCGCATCTCGTCAGGAGTGCGGTAGAGATGTGGTGTCTCTTGTGCAGGTGTTGGGTTGGATGGTCAACTTTGGGAAGAGCCACTTGCCACCCTCCCTGTCCATGGAGTATCTGGGCCTTCTTTTCAACACCAGACAGGGTCATGTGTTTCTTCTACAATATGCAAACTTCCAAATCAGATCAGAGATCTTCTGGACTGTCTGGCTCCCACGGCCTGGCATTATATGTAGGTTCTGGGGTCCATGGCAGCATCCTTGGAATCGGTCCCCTGGGCCAGAGCGCACATGCACCCTTTACAAGAGCCCCTTCTCTCTCAGTGATCTCCGTAGCGTCCTCCCCTTCAGATGCCACTCCCTTGGATGGAGCCAGCTTACAGTTGCTTGAGCTGGTGGCTTCAGGGGGAGGCTCTCTGCCAGGGCTGGCTTCTTCAGATTCCAGAGTGGATGACTCTTATGATGGATGCCAGCCTGTCATGTTGAGGTGCTCACTGCAGGCCCACTTCATTCAGGGGCAGTGGACTCCTCATCAGAAACGTTGGTCGATCAATTGTCTGGAGCTCCGAGCACTTTGGCTGTTACTTCTCGCTCTCCAGCCACTTCTGGAGGAAAAAGCAGTGTGCACGGTGGTGTACGTAAATAGTCAAGAGGGCACAAGAAGTGCCCCCCCTTGGGCCAAGAGGCTCGCATGTTGTTTTGTTGGGCGGAAACTCATCTTCTGTCTCTCTCAGCAGCCCATATCTGCCTCAGTGAGTACTGGTAAGTTGGACTTATGATTCATTGACCAGCCTTTCTAAGAGTTACATCAGACCGTATTGTGCACTTTATCTAGGGGGGGGGGGGTTCTGGCCCAGTCGCCCAGACCATTAGTGCAGGCTATGTCTCCTGTTCTAATTATTCATGTTTGTTTCACATTGTTGTTCAGTTTCATGGTATGAGCAAATTAGACTTTTTTCCGGGGTAGTGTCCTTGTACCTCTCCCTTATTTCTGTGTCCTCTGTAGGTGTGCTTCTCTGCTTTTGAACTAACTGGAAGTCAGAGTGCAGTCCTGAGGTAAGAGGGGAGGGTCAGAAAAAATATGTGACTGAGGCATAACCCACTTGTCCAGGAATAGAGTGTGGATTTACAAGAAAGAAGATTAGAAAAAGTAAGAACCTAATCTTTTGTTTCAACTCATGAGCAAGGCAGTATTTTAGATTTAGTTTTTCTCTTTCCAGCTATTGCAGGTCTTTGGTCTGTAAATAGTATGCAATCAGTCAGTTGTACTGACCGTTATTTTAATCACTGGACCTGATATTCAGTGTTATTTTGCTGGCCGAGAAGAGCTCCTAGCCGGATGAATACTACTTAGCTGGCTATACATAGAAACATAGAAATAGACGGCAGATAAGGGCCCACGGCCCATCTAGTCTGCCCACCTTAATGTCCCTCCCCTACCTTTGCCCTGTGAATAGATCCCATGTGCCAATCCCATTTGGCCTTAAAATCAGGCATGCTGCTGGCCTCAATCACCTGTAGTGGAAGACTATTCCAGCGATCAACCACTCTTTCAGTGAAAAATAATTTCCTGGTGTCACCTCGTAGTTTCCCGCCCCTGATTTTCAACGGATGCCCTCTTGTTGTCGTGGGACCCTTGAAAAAGAAGATATCTTCCTCCGCCTCGATGCGGCCCGTAAGATACTTGAACGTCTCGATCATGTCCCCCCTCTCTCTGCGCTCCTCGAGCGAGTATAGCTGTAATTTGTCAAGCCGTTTTTCGTATGGTAGATCCTTGAGTCCCGAGACCATCCGGGTGGCCATTCTTTGCACCGACTCCAGTCTCAGCACATCCTTGCGATAATGCGGCCTCCAGAATTGCACACAGTATTCCAGGTGGGGCCTCACCATGGATCTATACAATGGCATAATGACTTCCGCCTTACGACTGACGAAACCCCTTCGTATGCAGCCCATGATTTGTCTTGCCTTGGACGAAGCCTGCTCCACTTGATTGGCAGACTTCATGACCTCACTGACGATTACCCCCAAGTCTCGTTCTGCTACCGTTTTTGCTAGGATCTCGCCATTAAGGGTATAAGACTTGCATGGATTCTGGCTGCCCAGGTGCATAACTTTGCATTTTTTGGCATTGAAGTTGAGTTGCCATGTCCTAGACCATCGCTCCAGTAGGAGTAGGTCGTGCATCATGTTGTCGGGCACTGAATCTTCGTCTGTTGTGCATTTGCCCACTACATTACTCAGTTTGGCGTCATCGGCGAATAATATTATTTTACCTCGAAGCCCTTCTGCCAAGTCTCTTATAAAGATGTTGAATAGGATTGGGCCCAAGACTGAGCCCTGTGGTACTCCACTAATCACCACCGTCATTTCGGAGGGGGTGCCGTTCACCACCACCCTTTGGAGCCTACCTCCAAGCCAGCTCCCAACCCATTTCGTCAATGCGTTACCTAATCCTATAGAACTCATCTTGCTCAGTAACCTGCGGTGTGGTACGCTATCGAATGCTTTGCTAAAGTCCAGGTACACGATGTCCAGGGACTCCCCAATATCCAGCTTTCCCGTTACCCAGTCAAAGAAGCTGATCAGGTTGGATTGGCAGGATCTCCCCTTAGTAAATCCATGTTGTCGGGGATCCCGTAGATTCTCCTCATCCAGGATCTTATCTAATTGATGTTTGATTAGAGTTTCCGTTAGTTTGCTCACTATCGATGTTAGACTCACTGGTCTGTAGTTTGCTGTCTCCATCTTTGAGCCTTTCTTGTGGAGTGGAATGACGTTAGCCGTCCTCCAGTCCAACGGGACGCTGCCTGTATTAAGGGAGAGGTTGAAGAGCGCGGACAGTGGCTCCGCCAAGACATCACTCAGCTCCCTAAGCACCCTGGGGTGCAGGTTGTCCGGCCCCATTGCTTTGTTAACCTTGAGCTTTGACAGCTCACCGTAGACACTGCTGGGCGTAAACTCAAAGTTACTAAACGGGTCAACTGAGCCAACCCTTGTCTGTAGCTGAGGGCCGAGCCCTGGCGCTTCTCGGGTGAAGACTGAGCAGAAGTATTCATTTAATAGTTGGGCTTTTTCCGAATCCTTTTTCCACATAGTCTCCGTCTGGTTTCCTAAGACGTACAATCCCGCCTGAGTTTTTTCTTCTATCACTGATATACCTGAAGAAGGATTTATCTCCCTTCTGGATGTTCTTTGCTAGAGACTCCTCCATGAGGAATTTAGCCTCCCTGACTGCTGTTTTGACGGCTTTTGATTTGGCCAGGTAGTCTGCTCTAGAGTCCTGCTTCCCTGATTGTTTGTAAGAGATGAATGCTTTTTTTCTTCTCCTTGATCAGGTCTGAGATCTCCGCAGTAAACCACTGTGGCTTATTGCTCCTTCGCCGTTTACTTACTGATTTTACATAGCGGTTTGTTGCTTCTTGTATGGTTGCTTTCCAAGTCGACCACATGTCTTCCACGTTATCGGTTTCTTCTTGGCTTTGTAGCGCCTGGTGAACGAAGTCTCCCATTTCTTTGAAATTTGTGTCCTTGAATTTGAGGACTTTGGTTAGTGTAGTAGATTTAGTGAAACCTTTCCTTATATTGAACCATACCATGTTGTGGTCACTGGAGGCCAATGTGTCGCCCACCGAGACCTCTGTGACACTTTCTCCATTGGTAAGTATCAGGTCCAGTATTGCCTGATCCCTTGTCGGTTCCAACACCAGTTGCCTGAGGCTTGCTCCTTTCATAGAGTTTAATAGCCTCCTGCTGCTGCCGGAAGCAGAGGTAAGTGTAACCCAATCCACATCAGGCATGTTGAAGTCACCTAGCAATACTGTGTCCCCACGCAAGGTGATATTTTCTATATCTTCGATTATTTCCATATCCAGGTCATCCTGTTGTCTTGGGGGTCTGTAAATTACGCCAAGATACAAGCATTTGTCCTTTCCTCTGGCCAAATTAACCCAAAGGGATTCCCCAGTATACTGGACATCTGAGATTCTCGTGACCTTAATGTCATCTTTAGTATATAATGCTACACCCCCCCCCTTCCTACCCTCTCTGTCCCGGCGAAGCAAGTTGTAACCCGGTATGACCATGTCCCACCCGTGGGAGTCTGTGAGCCAGGTTTCGGATATCGCCACTACATCCAGGTCGGCATTCCTTATTTCTGTTTCCAATTCCAGGATCTTGTTTCCTAAACTGTGTGCGTTGACGTACATAGCCCTCCATGTTATATTTTTGTTATGTCTCAGTGGGGATATTCCTGTTTGAGCTATTTGAACACCTTTAGCATTGTTTGTGTTATTTGTGCTTTCCTGAGGCTCAGAACCACAATGTGTACTCCCCATATACCCAGAACTACAGTGTGTACTCCCCCTAGACCCGGAATTACAATGTGACCCATAAATATGATGTGACCCTACTCCCGACTCAAAAGTGTGTGCACTCACCCCTGACCCAGAATTTCGGTGTCTACTTTCCTCAGCCTCATAAATGTATTGGCATTTTAGTTCGCCTGGTATGTTGTTTGTGCCTGTACCCTCCCCCGACTTACCTAGTTTAAAGCCCTGTGGAGTAGGTGGGCTAGGCGGTGTCCAAGGACATTCTTCCCTCTTCTGGTTAGGTGTAGCCCGTCGTGTCCCTGTAGTCCTTGCAATGCTTCTCCATGGTGCAGAAACCTGAAGTTCATCTCCTTGCACCATCCTCGCAGCCAGTCGTTCGCCCTTTGTATTCGATCCTCTCTGGCTCTGCCCTTGCCCCTCACTGGGAGAATCGAGGAGAAGACTACCTGCGCATCCATCCTCCTCAGCTTCTCCCCCAGGGCCCTGAAGTCTTCAGGTATGCTGTCCGGGCTGCTCCTTGAGGTGTCGTTGGTTCCGACGTGGATTAGAACCATGGGGAAGTGGTCTCGGGGCTTGATGAGTCTGTCAATGCAAGCAGTGACATCCCGGATCCTGGCCCCTGGCAAACAGCAGACCTCTCTTGATTGTAGGTCTGGTCTGCAGATTGGTCCCTCGGTGCCCCTCAGCAGCGAATCTCCGATGACCACCACTCTGCGCTTCTTAGGGGTGGGCTGTACTGTTGATTCCGGAGTTGGAACCGTCTGCTGAACAACTACTTGTAGCTCTTTCTCCAGACCTTCCTGTAGCAGCTGATATCTGTTCCTCAGGGCGATATGAGGTGTCGTTGTTGAGCTGTCCTGTATGGGGGAAAAAGAGACAGAGTTAGGTCCTCTGCATTTTCTTGTGGAGGAAGTCACCAACTGCCAGGAGTCAGCATCTCCAACCACTTCCTGCATTCCGGTAGTTTGTCTCAAGGTGGCCGTTTTGGATGCTATGGGTGTTCCCAGGGTGGTCTTGTCAGGTTCCTGTTCAGCGATCTGAGACAGCTCCTGGATGACTCCATCGATGAAGGTCTCGTCGTCTCGGATGCTCCTTAAGCGCTGAACCTCCTCTCTCAGGCTCTTTAGCTCCATCAAAAGGCTTTCGTCCGGTTGAACCATTACTTCTGTCTGCGTTGAGACTGTAGACATCTTTGAGGGGATGGCCTCGGTCTGTACAGAGACCTCTGCCCTCCGTCCTGGTTCTCCTTCCATCTGTACTCGGACCATAGCCATCCCCTGGGTGCTCTCGGTGACTGAACTGCCTGTTTTGATTGAAGTCTTGCTGCTTCTAGTCCTACCTGCCATTACAAAGGTTTATTGTTATTATTTCTTAATTTAAAATTATTATTTTTTTTTTTTTAGGATGTTTGTTAGGGTGGGGGCTGTTAGGTGTTGGTCAGTAAGTGTTGAGGGAGGGATAGAGGTAGTTAGTTAGTTCTTGGTCTGAGGGATGGAGTAGTTAGTTAGTTAGTTAGTAGTAGTAGTTAGTTAGTTAACAGTTAGTTAATTGTCAGTTAAGAACGTCTGTTTGTTAGTGTGCCTGTTTAGTGCGAAAGATTTAGTAGCTTGTTGGTGAGATAGAAAGTTGTAAGATTGAGAGTTAAAGATTTGGTAGAAAGTTGTAGATTGATAGTTAAAGACTTGGTAGAACGCTAAAGAAAGACTGAAGACAATTGATTAGTTAGCTAGTCTTATAAGTTGGGAGTCCGGCTATAGTTGATAGCCCTTTCTTTATGCCCTTCTTGAGGCCCTTCGCTGCGCGCCGTTGGCTCGTCCCCTTTTATGGGGGGAGTTTGGCTGGTGATGTCAGGGGTGGGCGGAGTTAGCTCTCGCCTCTTCCCCTGCTAGCTATACGCCGATATTCAGCAGGAGATCGCTGGCTATCTCCTGCTACATATCCCATTCGGTGGATAGTCTGCAACATAGGTGGTCACTGCCAATATTCATTGGTGGGTTGGCTAAGTTCAGCAGCCAGATAAACGTGCCTAAGAAGCAGGTCTGTCTTTAGCTGCGAGGACTCAGCTGACCAGCCAATGAATATTGGCTTAACCAGCTATGTCTTGACTATCCCTCCCCCCCCCAAAAAAATACCAAAATCCAATGCTGATCACCAGAAATAGTGCTAGTATTGAATTTCTGTATTTACCACAGACCGCAGGAAACAAGTGCTTATCTCCCGTGGTCTGAATATCAGGGGTACTGTGTTTATGAAAACAAGCTTCTTAATTCACCTATTACTAAATTTCTATCCTCTGCACTCACCATTCTTTTCTTACTCATCTCCTTGACAATCTCCCATAGCCACTCCAACCTGGTTCCATTATGTCCAATATATCCCTTCCATCTCCCTCCTGCAACTCTGTAGTCCAGCATAAAATCTTTCTTTTATTTTCTCTCCTACCAGCCTTGTAGCCCATGACCTTTTCCCCTCTCCTTTCTTCTCTCTCCAGCACTACAGCTTTTCTCCTCCCCTTCCAATACTGCAGTTCTCCCTTCTCCCATTCCTCCTCCAACCCTGTAGCTTTCCCCTCTTCTCTTCTTCCCCTACATTGCAGCTTATCTCCTTTCCCGTTCCTACCCCAACACTGCAGCTTCTCCCTTCTCCCAACACAGCAGTATCTCCCCCTCGTTTCTCTCCCTCAACAGACAGTGTAGCTTCATTGTCCTTCCTTTCCCATAAACAGTGCATTTCTCACTTCTCTTCTCCTTCCCCTCCAGTCAGCATCTCTCCTTTCTCTTTTCCCTTCCTCCACCTTAGTCAGCATCTCCCTTTCTTTCCCATTTCATGTACAGAAATCCCCTATCTCTTCCTTTCTCTTAAGTCCATTTTCCTCTCTCCTTCTTATTCAGCACTTCTTCCTGTGTTTCCTCTGATCTCAGTTCAGGACTGCCCTCACTTCCCTAGCTGAGAACCACTGCAATAGTGTATAAAAGCTACATATTCATCAGAAGCTCCAAAGAAGCAAGTCTTAAACAGATTAAGAGGTAGCAATTTCTTGAAAAACAAAAATGAAACACTGACACAATAAGCTTTTCAGAAACATTAATATGTTGACCGATGTAGAAACACTAAAGGCAGATTTTAGTTCATGGAGAGGTGCATAGTATACATCCAGATCAGTATGTGGAGAATGCCCAGAGTATTTTACAAGATGCTCTGTCAAATGCAGAGCATCTTCTAAAATAGGCTCAAGATTGCACGTGTAGACTTTCCACATGTAGCAGGAGCAGCAATTTTTAAAGTTGCACATGGGGAAGAAACATAGGAACATAAGAATTGCCGCAGTTAGATCCATCGTGCCAGCAGTCTACTCACGCAGCGGCCCTTGGTCAAAGACCAGCGCCCTAACTGAGACTAGCCCTACCTGCGTATGTTCTGGTTCAGCAGGAACTTGTCTAACTTTGTCTTGAATCTCTGGAGGGTGTTTTCCCTACGACAGACTCCAGAAGATCGTTCAGTTTTCTACCACTCTCTGAGTGAAGAAGAACTTCCTTACGTCGTACAGAATCTATCCCCTTTCAATTTTAGAGAGTGCCCTCTCATTCTCCCTCCCTTGGAGAGGGTGAACAACCTGTCTTTATCTACTAAGTCTATTCCCTTCAGTACCTTGAATGTTTCGATCATGTCCCCTCTCAATCTCCTCTGTTCGAGGGAGAAAAGGCCCAGTTTCTCCAATCTCTCACTGTACGGCAACTCCTCCAGACCCTTAACCATTTTAGTCGCTCTTCTCTGGACCCGTTCGAGTAGTACCGTGTCCTTCTTCATTTACGGCGAGCAGTGCTGGACGCAGTACTCCAGGTAAGGGCGCACCATGGCCTGGTACAGCAGCATGATAACCTACGATCTATTCGTGATCCCCTTCTTTATCATTACTAGCATTCTGTTCGCCGTTTTTGCCGCTGCCGTACATTGCGTGGACGGCTTCATCGACTTGTCGATCAGAACTCCAAAGTCTCTTTCCTGAGAGGTCTCTCCAAGTACTGCCCCGGACATCCTGTATTCATGCATGAGATTTTTGTTACCTACATGCATTACTTTACACTTATCCACGTTGAACCTCATTTGCCATATCGCTGCCCATTTCTCGAGCCTGATTATGTCACGTTGCAGATCTTCGCAATCCCCCTATGTCTTCACTACTCTGAATATTTTTGTATCATCCGCAAATTTAATCACCTCACTCGTTGTACCAATGTCTAGATCGTTTATAAAGATGTTGAAGAGCACGGGTGCAAGCACCGAGCCCTGTGGCACCCCACTGATGACGCTCTTCCAGTCCGAGTATTGTCTATTTACCCCCACTTTCTGTTTCCTATGATCCAGCCAGTTTTTAATCCATGTGAGTATTTCACCCTCGATTCCATGGCTCACAATTTTCTGAAGTCGTTCATGCGGAACCTTGTCAAATGCCTTATGAAAAGCAGATATACAATATTTTTGAGGATTTTGGACAAGTTAACTTAAAGAAAAGGATGGACTATAAAGAAGGAAAAAGACTAATATCTACCAACAAGATGGAAAAAGAAAATTGATGCATTTTGGAATGGTCATGGTAAAACTTAAAAAGGATATAGAAGAAAGTTAGAAAAATATGAATTAATTAATAGAAGTTGAATACTGTTGTATGAAGTTTATGGAGATGATTAACTAAATTATTCATTTATAGGATGTTAGAGTGGAGAAAAAAAGAAAGTTCATCTATACTGCTTTATTTGAGAAATCCAGAAATTACTATTCCATACTTGCTTGAGTTGATAGAGAAATTTGGAAAATTTTCAGGGAAAAGCCTCAAGGAAAGCGAACAAAATGTTGGGTATCATTAAGAAAAGGTAATCACAACCAGGACAAAGGAAGTCATCCTGCCACTGTATCATGCAATGGTGCGCCCGCACCTGGAGTACTGTGTCCAGTACTGGTCGCCGTACCTCAAGAAAGACATGGTGGTACTTGAGAGAGACCAGAGAAGAGCAACTAAGCTAATAAAGGGTATGGGGGACCTCTCATATACTGACAGACTGAAAAAGCTGGGGCTTTTCTCCCTGGAAAAGCGACGACTCAGGGGAGACCATGATAGAAACCTTCAAAATCATGAAGGGCATAGAAAAAGTGGACAGGGGCAGATTTTTCAAACTAAGGGGAACCACAAGTACAAGGGGGCACTCGGAGAAATTGAAAGGGGAAAGGTTTAGAACAAACGCCAGGAAGTTCTTTTTCACCCAGAGCGTGGTGGATACATGGAACGCGCTGCCGGAGGATGTGATAGGCAGAAGTACGCTACAGGGCTTCAAAGAAGGTCTGGACAGGTACCTAGAGGACAAAGGGATTGAGGGGTACAGATAGGAGTAGAGATAAGGTTATAGAGACAGGATTAGAGGTAACTAGAGGACAAAGGGATTGAGGGGTACAGATAGGAATAGAGATAAGGTTATAGGGACAGGATTAGAGGTAAATTATAAAAATTAGTCAGAGACCACTGTTCAGGCAGTGGACCTGATGGGCCGCCGCGGGAGCGGACCGCTGGGCAGGATGGACCTCTGGTCTGCCCCAGCGGAGGCAACTTCTTAAGTTTCTTTTATGCTAAGTTGTATAAGCCCAAATTGTGACACTAAAGAAATAATTTTTGAGAATGTGATTATATCTAATAAATTTTATACAATCTAGAAGCCATTAAATAGTAATATGTAGATTCAAAAACTCACATATATGGTAAGTTTTATCACCAGAAAGAGGTGAGGCTGTTTGAAACCCAAGAAACACTGATAATATCTTTGAACCTTTCAGTTTTATACAAGTGATATTCATTGCTGATTGATATCTCTCCAACATGTGTTTGCACATCCTGCAAGTGTTTGAGGAAGGATGTGGGCTGTGGAGAAGGAAAGATAAAATCAAACTGCAATGAAAAAATACTCAAAAAGTTCACAACAAATCGATCTTAAAAACCATCTTCCTCTGTAAAATGTAATTTCAACTGAATCTTGCGAAATAATTTTTCCAACTCGATCCTTAAGAAATACTGGAGAATGCTTCAAGTTCATCAAAAATTTAAAAATATGAACTGCATGCTTTGCCTACAGCAGAGATGTTAACCTGAAGGATCAACTATGTAGGTCAGATGTTTGGACTGAGCCACATGATGGGATGAGAGGAAATTTTTTTAGTTTAAAGATTTTATTGATTTTAATATGACCAATGTGGAGTATGTGAGAACATGTTGGAAGCAGATAAAGTCCCTTTGAGACATATAGTTACACTGTGTCATCACATGACATCTTTTGTGATTTACATTCTCATATGCCTGTTGTTACATTGGACAAACCTCTCTCCCACTTAAGACTCGTCTATTTGAACATCGCCATAACATCAATCATCATAAAGGAGTGAATGCACTGGGTCAACCTTGCGCTACGGCAGGACATAAATTTCAGGATTTAAAATGTACTGTGTTGGACTCTTTGAGCTCCTTTTACAAAGGCGCGGTAGCAGTTTAACGCACATAATAGCGTGCACTAAACCGCCGGCCATGCTAGCCGCTACCGCCTTCTCTTGAGCAGGCGGTAGTTTTTTGGCTAGCGCGTGATTAAAAGTCGTGTGCGCTGAAGCCACTACCGCGGCTTTGTAAAAGGAGCCCTTTAACTCTTTCCCAATGTAGGAATGATATCAGAAAGAAATTTCATCAAATTGAACAGCGCTGGATTTTTCCATTAAAATTGTGCTTTTACAAGGACTTAATCAAAGAATCGAGTGGCATGTTTTTTATTAACCTGCCGGATGATTGTTTAGTTTTGCGAGTAAATTAGGAACTCATAAATTAGGAACTCAGAGATGACATCATGAAACCAGAAGTATTTATGACCGTGAATGTTTGGCATCCTGCTGTCCAAGACTGCTGTTAGACGTGGCAATGTGCATGGAGGATATTTGAATTTCTCCCCTGAAGCAGCCAAAGAAGTCGGCAAAACAAGGTATCTTGTCGGGAGCTATGAGACGATGATCAAGTTTTGGGCACAGTGGATAGGAAAAAGTCCTGTTTCTGCACCTGACTGGCAGTTTTCATTTCTAAGCTTGGGTGTGGTGTGAGGAAGATACTGATTGTTGTATGGTGCTTTTTTCTCCCTCACAATTTTGTAACCAGGTTTGAAATGCAGTGCCTTTCAGTGACCACAATTGAACAACTTATTACTGTGTTTTGAGCTTTGAATGTATCAGTTGTTATCCTGTAATAATTATGTATAAAATAATAAATTTATCATATATTATAATGTAAGTTTTTATTTTGAAGCTGGAGTTGGTACATTTTGACCAACTTAGACTCCACTTAAAATTGCTTCCGTCTCCAACTCAGATTCCAAGACTCCAACTTCAAGCCCTGACAAATATGCAACATTATGGACAAAATCATGGACTAATCGGTGTTTTTCTCAGCATTTACACTTTTGATATAACAGCCTTCTTCTCAGAATTTTTGGCAGCCAGGTGGCATAAATGAATAGCTGAGTGGAGGTGTAGGAATACTGCATAGTAGTATAACATTTTTGACATTTATAACTGCAATTACTCTATCTCTGCAAACAGAGACATTTGAAGTAATTGCATAATCCAGGCAAAAATTAATTGTATAAACTAACATTAACTGATTTAATGATAATTTGGGCAATAAAGGAAAATGCTGCATGGATTGGCCACTATTGAAAACAGGATATGTGCTGGGCTAGATGGACCATTGGTCTGACCCAGTATGGTTATTCTTAAGCTTGCCTGTCTGTCATCTATTACCTCTTTCCAGGGCCTACCATCCATTCACCTTTTATTCTAGCTCCTCCTGTCTTTTTCTATTCCCTCACATTTGTCCCTGACATATTGATCTTTCTTGTATAATCCCACTGTATTCCAGGATAAGTGGGTTGCTCCTCCCACCAGGGATCTGTAGGAAGCCTCAAACATTTGAAGCATTTACCCCCCTCCCTCTCACACCTTACCACTGATCATGCTCCTCTGGACCTGAACCGGAAGCCTTCTCTCTGATGTCGCAACGTCAGAGGGAATGCTTCTGGATGAGGTGTGGGATGCATGAGGAGCCGCTGCACATAGCTCCGTGCGCACTACAGCTGTGAGGAGGTGGGAGCCGGCCACAAGGTAACACTGGGGGTATCGGACCGTGGGCCGTGATTTTGACACCTGTGATGTAGTATATAGTTAAAATGATATGGGTATAAAAGGCCAGTCTTTACCGGCCATGAGAGAAAAATGAGAAACACCCTGAAACCAATCATTAATGTGTCTCATCCCACACCCAGAGAGGAAGGTTGAACATTCAACTAACCCAAGACCCCTTTATCCCTAGGCAAATGTGCCTTGGAGATCAGCATTCGTGCACTTTTATATTTTCATAAATAAAACTGTAACATTTTGGCTAATAGTTTGTCATGAGCCAAAGACAGAAGCAAAGGAAAAACCTGAAATATGTATAACCACTGTAGTAAAACAATCATGTTATATAATGGCACTCTCCCCCATCACAGATAATGGAAAAGATAGCCAAGACTAGTCTAAGTTTTGTAGCTGACAACAAAGGTTCAATATTGTGAATATATAGCATGGATAAGTTGTTAAAAGCTCTACTCATAAATATATTTTATAGTTGCCCGCCCAAGTGAGAGGAAAGGTCCCAACCCAGCCATTACAAACTTCCAACTGTATTGGCATGGCTACAGATTTTTGCAAGTTAAGTACAAAACCCAAATAGAAACTAAATTCCTCCACTACTTGAAGAAGGGCACCCAGAGATTGTTGTGACTTTGGTGAGTATTAAAAGCAAGTCTGAAAAAAGTAGCACAATTTGAGTGTGTATTAAAACCCCCGCAATGGCTGGATCTTTCTAGACAGTAGAAACAAAAACCGCTGTGGAGTTTAAGTTTCAAGTTTATTTAAGAATTTTATAAACCGCCTAATCGGTCTTCTAGGTGGTGAACATTACGTTAAAAACTTGTATGGGGTAACTATACATCCGTTAAAACAATAATCATTGTTAAAAACATTTAAAAACAATACATAACAAACAGGAACCAAAAAAAGGGAAAGAAGGGTAGAACTACAATTTATCAAGTAAAAGAGAGAACATATAGGGAAAAAACAATAAGGGAGGGAATAAAACTATGTGGCCCTAAAAAGGGCATTTAGGTCACAAAAGCATCACGAAAAAGAAATGTTTTTAAATTTGTCTTAAATGGAGATGGTGATGTTCAAGATGCAGGCTTTATTAAAAATACAATTTAATAATCCACATAAAATATATCTAGGACCCAAAGTGTGGGAGCTATGGACCCAACACGGTCTGTGTTTCGACGATGGGGTCGCTAAAGATCCAGATATAAAAGCTTGTGAATTAATAGCTAAAAACAAACTAAATAATCACTCTGTGCGGGTGAGAAATTCTCAAGAGCAGGATCTTTCTGGACAGCACGTAAAAATGGGTCTAGATATAACAAAAATAAAAGAGGTGAGAAGGAGCAACCATGACGAGTTCCTCTCTGAACTGAAAAAGGAGCAGTTATAGTTCCATTACTGTAATTAATATCCATACTGTAGAGGATGCATATAAAATTTTCACCACTTGGAGAAACCACCCATTCAGACCTATATGATCTAATACACAAGAAAGGTATCTCTAGTCTACCTTACCAAAGGCCTTCACTGTATCTAGGCTGACCATTAGTGTAGGGAGTTGGTTGTATTTAGCAAGGGCCATAGCAAAGAGGACCTTATGCACATTTAGTAAAAACTGTCTGCCTGTTACAAAACCAACTGAGTTTCCATCAGTCTAGGAAGTTATGTTGCTAAGATACAGGCTACAAACTTACGATTAGCATTAAGGATATTGGCCTATAGGATTCAGTGGATAAATTAGACTTCTCAGGCTTAGATATGAGAGTTATCCATGCCTCATTAGTCTCTGCAGTGGTCCCATATTGGATAATGTGTGAGTAGTATGCATTGCTTATAGGGGCCCACATAGATGGGAGATCAAAAATTTTTACATTTCCAGTGAAAATCCATCAGGTCCTGAAGCTGTGTGGTTTTTGGAAAGCTTACCGTAATAGCTCTTTGGATCTCTTTAGCCAAAAGAGGTGCATTTGAATGCCTTCGCTTTTCCTCTGTAAGATGTGGAAAATCTGAATCCTCTATATAATCTGCCATATTTGGGCCTATACATGGGGTTGGGCTTCATATAAACTTTTAAAGAGAGTATAAAAAATCTGCCTTATTTTTGCTGCCTTATGATAGATCACTCCATCCTCATCTAGGATGTGTGGAATATGGTTCATAGTCATTCGCGCGTGAGACTTCAGTGCGCCGACATTGCAGTGCCAACAATTCGGTGCAAGACACTAGCGCGCCGTCTTAAAAGTGACTTTTAAAGAGCTCCGACGCGGGGTGTGAGTGGGGAACCCCCCAGTTTACTTCATACTGTTTGTGCTGCTGTTGGGGGGGGGTTGGAACCCTCCATTATAGAGTAAATTTAACTTTTTTCCAATATTTTAGGAAAAAGTTAAGTTTTCTCTATAATGTGGGGGGTTGCACCCCCCTTACTGCCCCCCCCCCCCCAACGGCAGCACGAACGGTCTAAAGTAAAGTTCTTTTTCAAACATCTGAAGTAAAGTTTTTTTTCAAACATCCTGATGGGTTTATTTTATAGCCTCTTCACCCATCCCACCCCCTTTTGCCTTCTCTAACCCACATTGGTGCTGTGATGTAAACAAACATAAAATACTTTTCCTCTCTCTTTAAATGCTAGCTCATGTTCGTGGTCTAATACCAGCTCTGGCAGGATACACATTTCAAATACGACACATTGTAATCACAAAACAGAAAATTAAAATTAATTTTTCCGCCTTTTGTTGTCTGGTCATTATTCAAATCAGATAACTCGCTTGTCAGGGTTTCCTGCCCTTTTGTTTTCTTCTTTCTCCGTGCTAACTATCCATCTTCCATCTCTGTCCTCTCCTTCCATTTCCCTTCCCTCCCCCGGAGGTCTGGCATCTTTCCTTTTTTTTGTCTCCATCCCCGCAGCTGCAGCGATGGACCCCACCATCCCCAGATCCACCATCTCTCCTTTTCTCATCTACCCTTTCATCCACCATCTCTCCCTCTTTCCCCACCACCCCAGGGTCAAGAATCTGTGCCAGTAGTTTCAGATCAGATCGAGCTAAGCTATAGGTTTGAAAGGGGGGTGGGTGGAAAAAAGGGCTACAAAGCAACATGTAAACTTCCCCTCCCTTCGCTAAACCAACAGCTCATCTTCAGATGGAAGCTCAGGTTTTTGTTTTGGAGAAGCAGCTGTCATGAGGCGAACGGCTTTATTTCAACAGCGAAACTGGCGAGGGAGCAAGCAGGGAGGCAGGGCTTGGGAAAAGTGCACCAGATGCCGGGACTGGGACAATGCGGTAATGGTACGGCATTCCCACGAACGTGTGCGGCCTGTGGCTGATGAAGGGGGAGGGTATTACATTACTTTCTCCTCACTTGTGCTCCGTGAGAGGCCTCTGCTGTCTTTCAGGTTTGCCAAAAGTGCTGCCATTTATTGAAGTTTAGAAGCTGTGGCATGGGGAGGAAGGTTGGGCCCTGAATTGGCAAGGCCGATTTTTTAAAAATATGAATCGATTTGAATCGATTCACCCAAAGTGAATCGGTGAATCGATTCGAATCGGGAATCAGGCAGCATTACTGCAAAGTGTTTGAACTGTTTTCTGTTTATGAACTGCATGACTAAAGGTGGCTGTGCTCAATAGAGACAGACTAAAGTACCAAATAAAGACTAAGGGCTAGATTCACCAAGTCCATTGATCATGTCCCAACCACTTAGCGACCCCTTTGCGACCCTGATCCAATTCACTAACCTCTGTGCTAATTATCCTCCGATCCACGCATGCAAATGAGGGGAAATGGCATGCAAAGTAGGAAGGATGCGATTCACTAGCTAAAGAAGGCACACCGACTGGGCTGGCCGATCCAAAAACAAGTGACTGGTGAGGACCAGTTGCTTGTGCAAAAACCGTGGTCAGAACGCCCTGCTCTCTGCCTAGACTCTCGTGTTCCTGCTAGTTTCAGAAGCCGTGCGGGCTGACGCAAAAATTCAGAAGCAGTGTGGGCTAGGCAAAAATTCAGAAGTTGTGTGGGCTGCTGCCTCTCTGCGAGCCTCTGTGCCGGAGCATCTTTAAAGAAGTGCCTTTTATTTGAATGGAGCTCATTGCTGTTGTCTACTGACCTGTCATCGGGGGCTCCTAGGAGGAGGAGACAGGGGGATCCCTGGTGTTGAGTTAGCGAAGAGACTTCTGCCACCGGGGATCGCCCTCCCTGCAGTGCAAGCCCATGGTTTTAACCCGCTTTAAACCCAGAGGTTAAAACCACAGACTCGCACTGCAGGGAAGGGCGGCAGAGAACAGGAGAGTCGGGGCCAGTAAAAAAAAAGTTTTTAAAAAACGGACAGCAAACGCATGCGCAGACCATCTACAGGCAAAGTAGATGGTCTGCGCATGCGTCGGGATCGCTACCCAGCGATCTGTGTTGTCGGATGGGGGCGGGCCTCCGATCGCCCCCATTTACATGCAGAGGATTGGAGAATCGGTTGGCCTGCCTCCGATCACCCACGGATTGGGTAAGATCGGTGGGCTTAGTGAATCTAAGCCTAAGTCTTGGTTCAATATTACCTTGCCTTGGTCTCCTATTTTTGTGGTGTCTACTGCTCAGTATAACCTGATCATTCTAAGCAGGCGCCAGGGTCTCCCCATTTCCTGGGGGAGCTACGCCAAGGCAGAAGCTGATGGATACCTCTCAGAATATCTCCTTTATATCATATCAGTGACTCATGAATATAATTAACCTAAAAAACTTGGTATAGCTATTGACTTGTTTCCTGTCTTTCTGTGTAAAACATTTGAAGTACGAGTATTACACTGTAGTTATTCCACTCTTCCTTGAGCACCCTCTCCTCCATACCGTATGTGTTTGGTGGATTCCATTTCCTTTTTATGTATTTTTCTTTTTTGTAAGTCTCATTCTGCTATGTTTTTCTACACAAGTGTTGATACTTATTAATGTATGTGAAAATTTGATAAAATGCAAAAACAATAACGTCTTCAGTAGCAGAGTCTGTATCTCTTCTTGGTACAAATACACATTTACCTTTTATTCTAGTGTATTGCCCAGTGATGATTTTTCTCTGAACTTTTATTGCAGGAATGTCATCTTCATCATCTACCAGCCTAAGAAGTCCAGAAACTGTTGAACAAAATATGAGGATGCTACAAATGACCAGTGATGATAAAATCAGTAGGTTATTGCTTTTATCCATAAGTCTCTGAATGTACAAATATAGAATGTTCCCAACATACGATATGGGGTGAGGCAAAAAAAAGTAACAGTCTAGTTGTTTGTTTGTTGGTTGTTTTGTTTGGGGGTTGGTTTTTTTTTTTTTGGTGTTTTCTCAGCAGCTGCATGGAATTTCAACATGAAGTTTTACAGCTTTATTTATTGTTACAATCTACATTTATGAGCTCATTATGAGATTATCTTTAAGACAAAACAACAAAATCCAAATAGTACCAAAAGGTTCCACAAAGGAAATGAAGCAGCAAAACAACAAAAAGATTGTGGAACAGAAGATCATTTGTACCAGTTTGTAATTTAATAAGCATCCAAATAACTTAAAAACAAAAATCTTTCAAAAAATCCACAAAGGGGCAGATTCTATAAAAGGGTGTCCTCTGATTGTAGGTGGTGATAGCTGTCCTACTGCTATCTGGCAGCCAATCGGGATGCATGTTAAAAAAAACCCAAGGCAGGCTGCCTACACTGTATGCATTTGTTGCGGGAGCAGGGAGATGCCTAGGGACACTTAAGCTTGCTCAAGGCTGGGCATAGGTGTAGTTTCGCCTGGAAGTGGCCTTGGGTGAGCTTAAGCAACACTAGGCTTCTTCCTAGAGCTGCAACACATGCCTGAAATGTAAGACAGCAAAATACTGGCCTACATTTCAAAAGCTAAAATTAGACATGGCCAGCTGAGATGATCGCGGCAAGGGAATCCCCAATCAGCTGAGCTGGCAGGCCTCCCCAAAGACGTGGCTGATCAGGGAAAAAATACCCCTGCCACATTCACCTGAGTGGTTGCGGCAGGGGACCCCCCACAAGTACCCCCAAAGTTGATGAGGGATGCCTACTCCCTCCTGCTGCCACCCCTCTGGACCCCCACAAGAAAATTACCCAGCAGGAGGGATGCCCACTACCACAACCCCTTGAACCCCCTCTCGAAGTTGCCCGGCAGGAGGGATGCTTTTCCCGCCCAATCAGGTTTTTTGGTTTGTTTTTGTTTTTTTTTCAAACATCCTGGCAGATTTATTTTTTATCACAAAAGTCAAATCTCCACTCCTATGAAGAAGTCTATACTCAAACACTCGCACTCCACTTTTATAGTTTATCTATACTTGGAGCTTGATATTCGTTCAGGAAAAGGCCTCAGAAATAAGGAGTACTATACTTATAATTTCAGTGGTAATCATTACCAGCGTAGGTGTATTCCAAACACGTACTCCGTACTGAAATCACTGGCCAAAAACCTGTTCTTTTATTTCATTATCCATATTATGTTTCTGCTAATTTAAACTATTTTTTAAAACTATTTTAAAAACTTTTTTGTTATAACTTATATCTCTTATTTTGCACATTAACTAATTGAGTGCAGACCGCTTCAGGATTTGAAAAACCTCACAGAAAATTACTTATCTTTAGTGTTTTCATTATTCATCCATTTCTGAGCTTCTTCAATTCTGTGCTATTTAGTAATCGGGATCAGAACCGGAGCTTTCAACGCTCTTGGGACTAGAGCCAGAGCCTTTATTTATTTTGTAGCCTCTTTACCCACCCCATCCCCCTTTACCCTCTCCAACCCCTCGCCAGCGCTGTGGTGTAAACAAAATTAACAAACTAAGAGACTTTTCGTCTCTCTGTTAGGTCCTAGCTCACACTCGCTGTCTTACACCAGCTCTGGCAAGATACACATTTCAAATCTAACATATTGTAATCACAAAATAGAAAATAAAATTATTTTTTCTAACTTTTGTTGTCTGATCATTTCATTATTCAAATCATGTTGGTCCCAGACTCTGGTTTCTGTTAACTCTCTCACCAGAGTCTCCTACCCATTTGACATTTTCTTCTTTCTCCATGCTCACCATCTATCTTCCATCTCTGTACCTTCCCTTTCACTGCCATATCCAACATTTGTTTCTTTCCCACTGTCTACCATCTCTTTCTCTCTCTGCCTTGTGCCCTGGATCAAACCTCTATTCCCGTCTATGCAGCATCTCTCCCTTCCTCGCCTCCATTATCATGTACAACATTTCTTTCTCCCCATGCATCATCTCTTCCTGCCCTTCACCCTATGTCCAACATTTCTCCCTCTCTCTTCTCCATACATGTCTCCCACCCCTCCACCATACGTAGGATTTCTCCTCACCCCTTTCTACCTCTTTGTTGCATCTCTCCATTCCTCTCTTCCACCCATGTCCAACAATTCTTCCTCTCTCCTCCCATGTGTAGCAGCTTTGCATCCCTCCTATCCCCCTGTTCACAGCTTTCCATCCTTTCCTCCTATCTCCCTGTGCAGTACCAACCGACCAAGCCCCCCAGCATGAGATCTGACATATTTTCAGGCCTCCTAAAGCAGCAGCAGCAGCAGCAGTGGCTGGCCAGCAGAGGCAGTGCTGTGAACAGGCTGCTTGTGTCATCAGTGACACGGCAAAGGGAAGGCCCCAACGGGACAGGCCATAGGCAGCCTGTTCAGAGCACCTCTTCTGCCGGCTGACAACCGCTGCTGCTGCTCTAAGAGGCCTGGAGGTTATTTCAGGTCTCAGCAAGTGTGGGGTGGGGGTTGGGTCACTGAATTGGTGAGTCGATTTTTTCAGAGAACAAATTGATTTGAATCGATTCGAATTGGGCAGCACTAGTCCCAACCCCACCTATTTGTTTATCTACCCATTCATACACATATAGGCCTCCTCGGGACATGATGGGGCCCAGGAAGGATGCTTAGAAGGGGGCCCCAAAGCTTGCTTGCAGGTTGCTCCTCTTTCAACGAGGTAGGTTTGGGGCCCTCTGCGACATAGCAATTGCCCTGTTTGCCTACCCCTAATGCTAGTCCTAGGCCTCCCTAATAAGCCCTCTATACATACTTTATTCATGGAAAATGTCCTAGTCGTTCAGCATCTGTTCCTGCCAGCTTCCATTATAAAAATTGTCAGGGGTTACTACTACTATATTTATTATTTCCATAGCACTACCAGATGGTTGCAGCACTGTACATTAAACACACAAGAGATGGTCCCTGCTCGAAAGAGCTTACAATCTAATTATGACAGGCACACAGGATACAGGACAAAAGATGAATCAATAAGAACATAAGAATAGCCTTACTGGGTCAGACCAATGGTCCATCAAGCCCAGTAGCTTGTTTTCACGGTGGCCAATCCAGGTCCCTAGTACCTGGCCAAAACCCAAGGAGTAACAACATTCCATGCTACCGATCCAGGGCAAACAGTGGCTTCCCCCATGTCTTTCTCAATAACAGACTATGGACTTTTCCTCCAGGAAATTGTCCAAACCTTTCTTAAAACCAGCTACGCTATCTGATCTTACCACAATCTATGGCAATGCGTTCCAGAGCTTAACTATTGATTTTAAAAGTATCTCCCTGTAACTTCATCGAATGTCCTCTAGTCGTTGTAATTTTTGACGGAGTGAAAAATCGATCCACTTGTACCCGTTCTACTCCACTCAGGATTTTGTAGACTTCAATCATATTTCCCCTCAGCCGTCTCTTTTCCAAACTTAAGAGCGCTGACCGTTATCCCAGGACAAGCAGGCAGCATATTCTCACATGTGGGTGACGTCATCTACGGAGCCCCAGCACGGACAGCTTTTCAAGCAAACTTGATTGAAGTTTCAAGTTTGCTACACTGCACCACGCATGTGCATGCCTTCTCGCCCACTAGAGGGCGCATCCCACCTCGTGGTCCTCAGTTCAGTTTTTTCCGCGGAGCCAGAAGCCCTGTGGAATTTGAGCTCTGCTATTTTGCCTTCTGTCGCCGCGTCCGGTGTATTTTATTCGGTCGTGGTACTTGATTTCTCTTTTATTTTCGTTTTGTACTTCTTTGAATCAAAAAAAAAAGTTTTTCCTCCGTTCGGCTCCGGGGGCTCCCGTGAGCCGCGACCCGGCCTCCTTGTTCGGTCGGTTCGGTTTTCATGTCCCATCCCTTGACGGGTTTCAAAAAGTGCACCCGGTGTGAGCGGTTACTTTCCATCACTGACCCACACCGGTGGTGCTTGCTCTGCCTTGGACCCGAGCATCCGACTGACTCCTGCGATCGGTGCTCCACCTTTCAGGCCAGAGCGCTCCGCCGACGCCGTGCCAGGATGGCAGAGCTCTTCGCGGTTGACTCCGCGCCCGGGAAGGCCTCGACGTCGGCCTCGGCTTCGGCCCCGGCCTTGACCTCGGCCTCGGGGTCCTCGGCTTCGCCGCGTCCCTCGACATCGAAGCCTATGCCTGCGACCAAACCTGCCTCGGGTAAGTCCTCTTTTCCATCCCCGACTCCAGGGTCAACGAAGAAGCCATCTGCGGGCTCCTCAACGGCGGGTGGGTCGTCCTCGGCCCCGCCCAGGACTCCGGCCACTAATGCCCCGAGGGAATACTCGAGACCGAGGTCGCCCTCCAGGGAGCATCCCCCGGCCTCGGACCTGCCTACCATGGTCGGGATCCCGGCGTTCCAGGACTTGCTCCGAGCATTGATTGCCTCGGAGCTGTCTGGGGCCCTCGAACAATTGCAGCAGGCTTCGACCTCGACTGCTTTGGCCTCGGGGGCGCTGACCTCGGCGACCTCGGTCTCGACTCCCTCGGTCTCGGGTACCGGGGCACCACCGACCTCGGCCTCGACCTTGCCCTCGACTTCGGCTTCGGGGGCCCTGCCTGAGAGCAGCGTACGGCCCCGGGACAAGGTGCGCAGGGTGAGACGGATCTCCTCCTCCTCCTCCTCGAGGTCCTCCCGGGGCTCCTCACCCTCGGGCCGGCCTCGGGCGAGGCGTCGCCCGAGGAAGCCTAAGCGTTCGCGAGGCTCTCCTCGACGACGTGGTTGCTCCTCGCCGCTCGGAGGCGAAGCCTTGCGGGTCTCGGAGCTCCGCCTCGATAACCCGAGGCTTCTCCGTTCCCCCGCGAGAGGGGGTTTGCGTGACTCCTCGCCGAAGAGGAGGGGGCGTGCCTCGGTCCCTCGGACGCCTGGGACCTCTCCCAGGGGTTCTTCGAGACGGAGACGTTCCCCGACCCCCTCGAGGCCATTGGATCTGGCCTCTTGGGACTCGGGGTCCGGTAGGGAACCACGATATTCCCACGAGGCTTCCCCCTTCTGTTCGGCGGAGAGGTCGAGGACTCCCTCGCCGCCCGCCAGACCGTCCTCCTTCTCCAGCTTCGTGCAGGACATGGCACGTGCCTTGGGTCTGGACCTCATGGCTGGATCTCAATACACAAAGGAGTTCCTCGAGGAGCAGGACCTTCCCACTCCCCCAAGGGAAACCCCTCGGCTACCCTTGAATAAGGTCCTTCATCAGACCTTGCTTAAGAACCTGACTTCACCTCTTACGGTCACAGCGGTTCCGTCCAAGATGGAGTCCAAGTATAGGACAATACCACCCAAGGGATTCGAGAAGGCTCAACTCTCCCACCAGTCTTTACTGGTTGAGTCTGCGCTCAAAAAGACACAACCCTCCCGAGTTTCTGCGGCAGTCCCGCCCGGCAGGGAGGGTCGGACCCTGGACAAGTTTGGTCGTCGCCTCTATTCAAATTCCCTCATGGCAACCAGGGTTTTAAATTATGCCTTTACCTTCTCATCCTATCTGCGTGGCATGGTGAAGGATCTGCCCCAGTATCGCGAAGCCTTGCCGGACCCCCGCAAGGAAGGGTTTGACAGGTTTATATCCAACCTGTCTCAATTGCGCCTGTACCTTTTTCATGCTGTGTATGATGCGTTTGAGCTGGTGTCGAGGGTGTCGGCATTTGCGGTAGCTATGCGCCGATTGGCGTGGCTACGCACCCTCGATATGGACCCGAACCTGCAGGAACGCCTTGCGGACTTACCTTGCGTGGGGTCCGAATTATTTGATGAATCCCTAGAGGCGGCGACCAAACGGTTGTCGGAGCAGGAGCGCTCGTTGGCCTCCTTGGTCCGTACGAGACCTCGGGCCACACCGCAGAAACCTTTCCGGACCCCCCCCCCCGAGGCGGTACCCTCAGAAGTCGACCCCGGCCTTTTCTAGGCCACCGCCTCGGCGCCCACCTCAACAGGGAAGAGGGGGACAAGCGAAACCTCCGGCGCAGGGTCCGTCCAAGCCAGCGCCGTCCTTTTGACGGGCTAGGCGGATGGGGCCGGCCCCCCTCCGCGATCGCGCCGGACCCCCTTCCCATAGGGGGTCGACTCCGGTCCTTTTACGCGGCTTGGACCGAGATAACATCCGACGCTTGGGTGCTCCGGACCATCTCCGAGGGCTATTCTCTCAACTTTTGGTCTGCGCCGCCGGAACAGTCACCGGGGACTTGCCCATACAATCGGACCCAGCTCCCCATCCTCATGGCCGAGGCCAGGGCCTTGTTGAGGCTTCGGGCGGTGGAACCTGTACCCCCCGATCAGGGGGGGTGGGGGTTTTACTCCTGTTACTTTTTGGTCCCAAAAAAGACCGGGGACTTGCGCCCCATTCTAGACCTCAGGAAGCACAACAAGTTCCTGGTACGGGAGAGGTTCCCGGATGTTGTCACTTCCGGTGTTGTATCCGCTCTTGGAGGAAGGGGACTGGATGTGCTCCCTGGACCTGAAGGAAGCGTACACCCATGTTCCGGTGCATCCCACCTTCCGCAAATTCTTACGGTTCCAGGTGGGCGAGCTACACCTGCAGTACAGGGTCCTCCCCTTCGGCCTGGCTTCGTCCCCTCGAGTCTTCACGAAGTGTATGGTGGTAGTCGCTGCAGCCCTGAGGTCTCGGGGGCTTCAGGTCTTCCCGTACCTGGACGATTGGCTGATCAAGGCCCCGACCAGGGAGGGGGTTATCTCAGCGACCCTACAGTCTATCTATCAGCGACTGGGGTTCGAAGTAAATTTTCCCAAGTCACAGTTGTGCCCGACCCAATCACTTCAGGTTATAGGCGCAGTGCTGGACACTGTTCGCCTCCGTTCATTCCTCCCTCCTCCTCGTTTGGAGGCTTTGGTTCGGTTGGGCCGTCTGATCTCTCAGCTACCTGTGGTGTCGGCTCAGCGCATGATGATGCTTCTGGGCCACATGGCGTCTACGGTCCACGTCACTCCGTTCGCCAGACTGCACCTGAGAATTCCTCAGTGGACTCTGGCCTCTCAGTGGCGCCAGGAGCGCGATCCTGTCTCTTGTCGCATAGCAGTGACTCCTTCTTTGAGACGCTCGCTCCGTTGGTGGACCGACTCTTCGAATCTTTCCGGGGGTTTGCTCTTTCTCGTCCCTCCTCATCGCAAAGTTCTGACCACGGACTCCTCGGAGTACGCGTGGGGGGCCCACCTCGACGGTCTGCGGACCCAGGGCCTGTGGTCAGCGGAGGACCGCCGCTGTCACATCAATGTGTTGGAGCTTCGTGCCATCTTTCTGGCGGCTCGAGCGTTCTGCCACCTACTCCGCGATCAGGTAGTCCTCGTGCGAACGGACAACCAGGTGGCCATGTATTATGTGAACAAGCAAGGTGGGACGGGCTCTTGGTCCCTCTGCCGGGAAGCTCTGCACCTTTGGGAATGGGCGATCTCCCAGAACATCTTCCTACAGGCTGTCTATATCCAGGGAGAACAGAACTGCTTGGCAGACAAACTCAGTCGGCTTCTCCAGCCGCACGAGTGGTCACTCAACTCCAGAGTCCTGCGCGAGGTCTTCCACCGCTGGGGGACTCCACAGGTGGATCTGTTTGCCTCCCCGGAGTCTCGCAAACTACCCCTATATTGTTCTCGGATGTATTCCCTGGACCGTCTAGAAGCGGACGCCTTTCTTCTCGACTGGGGAGGGAGGTTCCTTTATGCGTTTCCTCCTTTTCCCCTGATCTTGAGGACGTTGGTTCGTCTCAAATCATCCAGAGCCACTATGATTCTCATTGTGCCTCGGTGGCCTCGTCAACACTGGTTCTCCCTGCTTCTTCAACTCAGTGTCAGGGAGCCTCTGCTTCTCCCTGTGTTTCCCTCTCTGCTATCTCAGAGTCGAGGTTCGCTGTTGCATCCCAATCTTCAGTCGTTACACCTGACCGCTTGGTTCCTTGCCCCTTGACTTCGGTCCCGGTTTCTCAGTCGGTGAGGGAAGTTTTGGAAGCCTCGCGCAAGGTCTCGACCAGGCTTTGTTATTCCCAGAAATGGACCAGGTTTTCCTCCTGGTGTTTCTCGCGTCATCTGGATCCGGATTCGGTCCCGGTGTCTTCGGTACTGGACTATTTGTTACATCTGTCTAATTCCGGCCTGAAGACGACATCTGTTTGGGTACATCTCAGTGCCATTTCTGCCTTCCATCGGCACTTGGACGGACGTTCTCTTTCGCTTCATCCTCTGGTGACGCGTTTCATGAAGGGTCTAATCAATGTTTGTCCCCCTCTGAAGCCTCCTCCCGTCGTTTGGGATTTGAATGTTGTCTTAGCTCAACTGATGAAACCTCCCTTTGAGCCTATCGACAAGTCTCTTCTGAAATTTCTTACTTGGAAGGTGGTATTTCTGATTGCCCTCACATCTGCTCGACGGATTAGTGAGCTGCAAGCTTTGGTTGCGGACCCGCCTTTTACTGTGTTTCATCATGATAAGGTGGTTCTCCGCACCCATCCTAAATTTTTACCTAAAGTTGTGTCTGATTTCCACCTCAATCAGTCCATTGTCCTTCCTGTGTTCTTTCCTAAGCCCCACTCCCATCCTGGCAAGACGGCGCTCCATACGCTTGACTGTAAGAGGGCATTGGCTTTTTATCTCCAACATACCAGGTCTCATAGGAAGGTTCCCCAATTGTTTTTGTCCTTTGATCCTAATCGTTTAGGACATCCTGTTTCCAAGCGCACCTTGTCCAACTGGTTGGCTGCTTGTATTTCTTTTTGCTACGCTCAGGCTGGTCTTACGCTCCTGGGTCGAGTCACGGGGCATAAGGTCCGGGCGATGGCAGCTTCGGTTGCTTTCCTCCGATCTACTCCGATGGAGGACATATGTAAAGCTGCCACTTGGTCTTCGGTTCATACGTTCACCTCCCACTACTGTCTGGACACTTTGTCCAGAAGCGACGGCCGGTTTGGCCAGTTGGTGTTACGTAATCTGTTTTCCTAAATTGCCATCCTCCCACCTGCCCTTTTTTGGTTGGCTTGGAGGTCACCCACATGTGAGAATATGCTGCCTGCTTGTCCTGGGATAAAGCACAGTTACTTACCGTAACAGGTGTTATCCAGGGACAGCAGGCAGATATTCTCACAACCCGCCCACCTCCCCGGGGATGGCTTCTTTGCTAGTTATGGAACTGAGGACCACGAGGTGGGATGCGCCCTCTAGTGGGTGAGAAGGCATGCACATGCGTGGTGCAGTGTAGCAAACTTGAAACTTCAATCAAGTTTGCTTGAAAAGCTGTCCGCGCTGGGGCTCCGTAGATGACGTCACCCACATGTGAGAATATCTGCCTGCTGTCCCTGGATAACACCTGTTACGGTAAGTAACTGTGCTTTTTAGTCTTTCCTCATACGAGAGGAGTTCCATCCCCTTTATCATCTTGGAATGAAGAAGTAGAAAGGATAAGGGCTACAGAGGGAATGAGAAACAAATACAGTGTATTACAAGTTGGAAGAGTTAGGACCTAAACGCAGCTTCGAAAAAGTGAGTGTTGAGCCTGGATTTGAATATTGCCAGAGATGGAGCCTGGTGTACTGATTCAGGCAGGTTGTTCTAGGCATACGGCGCAGCAAGGTAGGAGGGGCGGAGTTGGGAATTGGAAGTAGAGGAGAAGGGTACAGACAAGAGGAGTTCCTGGGGTGGGGTGTATGGAGAAAAAAGAGAGGAGACTTGTTGAAGAACTGCAGAATGAGTATACTTGTAGGTCAGTAAGAGGAGTTTGAAATTTTTGCGGAAGCAGACAGGTAGTCAGTGAAGCTACTTGAGGAGAGGAGTAATATGAGCTCAATGACACTGGCAGAATATGAAGTGTGCAGCAGAATTCTGAACAGATTGAAAGGGGAAGAGAAGGGTTTGCAGGATATCTGCAAGGAGCATGTTGCAGTAATCCTGACAAGAAGTGATGAGGATGTGGATAATGGTCTTGGCAGCATGCTCAGAAAGGAAACTGACTTCAGTTGAACCTCTGCCATTTTTTAAATTGTGATTGACTGGAGCAGATGCTGAAGAAGGAAAATAAAGTTTTTTCAGATAAAGTATTGGGGCGGACTGTGCAAGTTGGTGACTGCATAGAGAAAATAGGGGTTCAAAGACACTTATCTATAGATCAAGTACAGTATCTTTCTGGTTCATGTTTCCCAGGACAGAGTATCCCTGGCTCAGGGGTCCTGGGGCAGGGTCTCCTGATACCTAGTAGCCTTGGGTCAAGGGATTTATGTCCATGGTTCTCTAAATTGAGAATCCCTGTTCAAGGTTACTCCTCCTTGGGAATTCCAGTATTTGGTTGCCCATTTAACTTGAAGGTAGTGAGAAGTTAAAACTTTATCTCTGGAAGTGAAGAGAAACCTCAGATTGAGGAAATAAAAAAGTGCTAATTTTTAGTGCAGTTGGCTGAATTTAAAGTAATCCTGTATGCAGCTCAACAGTAGGTAAGGAGCAGACTGGAACAAACTCAAGAAATAAACAGGCAGATGGTCCACAAGGGCCAGACCAGCAAGGGGTACAGAGCAGACTGGTCTGCTTCTTACTGCTTGCCAGTCTGGCCCATGTGGGCCAGTTTGTTTCTTGGGTGCAGCTCAATAGTATGCATTCTGCTTATTTTATTATATTGGCCTATATGATATGACAAACTTAATTAAGTCTGTGGATATTCTTGTAAGCTACATTTCTATAATTAATATTTATTCTTTCCTAGTTATGCCCACATCATCAGTTGTATACAGGCCATTTTTCCTGGCACCAAATCTAGCAAGCCTAAGAGTTGGTGGATTCCAGACCGATTTTAGACCTGCAGGACCAGTGCAGTGTAGCATGCCTGCCTACGGTGGCATGTATTCAGCTATCACACAATTCAGTGCTCCAGTGACTACTTCTTATGTGACATCGATTGGAACAAGGATACCCATGATGGCTTCATCGTTAGTTGCACCTCCGTTTTATAATCCACTGTCCTTCTCTTCTGCTCTGTCGAGTTCTAAAAACCCATTTTTATAACTGAATAAGAGTTATCTTTCTAACCTCATCTTTCATCTTTTAGCCTTGCTTTCTAATTGTCTAAATGAGTTATTGGGATTTTTTTTTATAATACAAAGAAAGTGAATGGTTTTGTAGATGAAAATCCTATTCATTGTATTTAAGCACTACTTCTAGTGCAATAGACACTCCATTCCTGAACGTGTAGTAGTCAGTCCCTTCTCGTGAGAATTCTTGTTGGGAGCTTCATTAGCATTCTTTTGCTCTGCCTCCTTCTGGGCTGTCCTCCAATTCCTCAGTTGTCTCTCTACAAGCAAGATAGTAGGAGCCGGTCTTTTCTGTTCGTGTATATTTTTCAATTATATTCAGGTTTTTTTGGACCATTTGTGAGGCTTTTCAGTGCTGCAGAGGATCCCACTCTTGGGACAGCTCTTGTTGTGGGAGAGCGTAGATTCTGAGATCAAAGGTTTGCTTCCAAGGGGCAGACTCCTTTGCAGTGCATCCACTTTGACAGCCTGCACTACCAGTTCAGGGGCTCAGGAACAGTTCCCTTGGGAACAAGGCTCGCCTCAGTTTGTCTGCAGTGGGCTTAAGCACAGGCTGAGTAGCTCCATAGTGGTTTTTCCAGGATCAGGGCTGACTGCTTTCCTCCCCGTTTGTGTGCGCATGATCCGGTGGGGATTGAAGTCTATGGTCGGTTCGTTGGGCCCGAGAGGCAGTCAGAAGACACAAACAGTCCAGATTCCAGACTTGTTGAGGCAGAGGTTCTCTATGTAAGTTGTTTACAGCTTCCACTCCCAGCACAGCTGGATTCTGGGTTTAGAGATAGATTCCCTCACCTCTAAAATCCTAACATTGCTAATTTTTATTCCCCAGTGTAGCTCCTAGGGCCTTTTTTGGTGCTAAAATTGCTGTTGCGGTGGCCATCTTGGATTTCCCAATTTGAAAATAAAAGCTTCTATCTACCTTAAAACATCTCGATTTTGCTTAACAACAGGTATGATGGACTCTTCAACCAGGCTACCCTGAATTCATGCCAAGTTTGTGGTGGATAGCCATCTGAGGATCGTCCATGTTCCACATGCCTTGTGACACATTGGGGCGGGGGAGGCAGCAGCCTCTGGCTTAGCCTCCTCTAGTCCTTTGGGGATTATTAGTGTCCTGTTGGTCCAAGGGCCTGGAAAAAAGTCCAGGTTTGAAACAGGGAGCAGCGCAAGTGCATCCATGGTGAAGCACAGCTGTGACATGGCTTCAAAACTCCAGAAAGGAGCTTTGAGCATCCTGAGGAGTCATCTGGACATCCTGTCAGGGGTTTCACTCTGAATTCATCAATATGATGTTTGAAGCTTACAAGGACCACATGGAACCCTCAAGTAGCACACCCTGCTGGGCTCTATTTCAATGCCTTTACTCTTCCGGTCAGGGTCCTCTGTAGCAAGAGATGCTGCTTCATCTCTAGAAGGGCCAGATCAGGATCTGGTGGAGGCCCTTGATCTCAGGGAGGACCTGATTGTACATAGGCTGTATAAGGCTTCATCGTTTTTGGAGGTGATCATGGACTTCCTCCAGGAATTAAACAGAGATTCCAAAGTCCTCTGCTACACTGTGCTTGCCTATAAGCATCACAAAGGCACAAACTTCCTATTTTCCCTCTCATCAAGACATTACCAAAATGCTCTTGGACCACTGGGAGGTCCATAAGGGGCCTCTTCGGGTGGCCACAGCAATGTCAAAGCTCTATCCGATGGATGCTGAATTTAACCAGCTCTTTGTTCTTCTGAAAGTGAATTCACTTGTGGCGAAGGCTACAAAGAGTACCTCCCTTCCCAGTTAAAGTGGCATGGTATTAAAGATACCTGGGACCACAGGCTGGATTTTATTCATAAGAAGCTTTTTGAAACCACTGCCTCAGGTTTGAAAGCAGCTGCAATGGTGTTTTTTGTCACCTGGTCTTGCCACTCCAATTTGCACCATGATCCAGAGACTATTGTCAGGAGGGAAATCCAGTTTTTAATGTCTGGAGTAGATTATGTAGCTGATGCTCTGTATGACTTTTCAGAATTGTAGCAGAATGTCTGCTTATTCCATTTCCACCTGCAAGATGCTATGGATCAGACAGTGGATGGGGAATTCCTCCTCTAAGGCACCTTGAGTAAATTACCATTTAAAGGACATTTAGTCTTTGGGAAAGGTCTGGATGATCTTATGGCCAGCATACGGGATCACAAGCCGAAGTTTAGTGGACCGCGGATTTTAAGCCCCTAGAGCAGGGGTAGGGAACTCCGGTCCTCGAGAGCTGTATTCCAGTCGGGTTTTCAGGATTTCCCCAATGAATATGCATTGAAAGCAGTGCATGCAAATAGATCTCATGCATATTCATTGGGGAAATCCTGAAAACCTGACTAGAGTACGGCTCTCAAGGACTGGAGTTCCCTACCCCTGCCCTAGAGGGTTAGGTCATGGTGATTTTGGGGCTTCCAGCCAATATCACCAGTCCATGGGAGGACCTTCAGGCCAGAGATCCTTTCAAAACTCCAAAGATTTTTTTTTTTGGGGGGGGGGCAGGTGCCCCAAAACTCTCCACCCCCAATCTTCCCAAAAAGTAGTTATGATGCCAAGCTGTCAACTGAGCCTCCATGCATCAGAGGGAGGTTATCAGCCTATTGGGGAGTGTGATTGGAGATCATCACAGATCACTGGGTGCTGATCATTATACAGGGGGGGTGAGAAGGTGAGTACAAGCTCAAGTTCTTTCATCTCCTCTCAGACCTTTTTCTAGATTCTCCGGCTGGGAGGCTGAGAAAGAGCAGCCAAAGTCAGAGCAACAGTGCAAAGATTGCTGGATATGGAAGCCATAGAACCCACATCAGAGGAAGACTTGGACTCCGGAAGATACTCGATATACATCATTGTGCCCAAAAGAGGTTCAGAAGCTTGTAGGCCGATTCTAGACCTCAAAGCAGTGAATGTGACCCTCAAGATACATGTTTCCAAATGGAAAAGTTAGTGATTTTGTAAGTGGCGCCGGAGGAATTTCTCGCCTCCCTGGATTTGACGGAAACCTATCTGCACATTCCCATTTTACCAGAGCACAGGAAGTTTTTGCAATTCCATATGCTGGAGCAACACTTCTAGTTCATGGCCTTGCCCTTCAGGCTGGCCACTGTGCCATGGTCCTTCACCAAAGTAATGGCAGTTGTTGTAGCACACTTGCACAGAGCATGCATACAAGTCCATCCATATCTGGATGATTGGCTAAGAACCCAGTCCGAATCCAAAGGCAGACTAGCAGTTCACAGAGTGATTCAACTGCTGCAGAAGCTGGGCTGGGTGGTCAACTTTCAGAAAAGTCACCTGCAGCCAGTGCAGATCTTGGAGTATCTATGTTTCTTCCAGAAGCCCACAGAGAGAAGTTTCTGCATCAGATACTGGAGTTTATCCCAGGACAAGCAGGCAACATATTCTCACTGATGGGTGACATCACTGACGGAGCCCCGGTACGGACACTTCAAGAACTTGGAAAAGTTCTTGACGTCCACACTGCGCATGCGCGAGTACCTTCCCGCCCGACATAGGCGCGCGGTCCCTTAGTTTCTTAGTTTCCACAGAGCTCAGAAGTCACGTTTCAACGACTGTTGAAATATTTTTCTTTTTGTTGCCTTCTCGTTCTCGTGATTTACTGACTTTTTGTCAGTTTCTTCTTTTATTTCTTTTATAAGTTCTTTTTAGTTTAAAAAATATATATATATATTTTATATTTGATTTTTTCTTTCGTTGCCGGTTTGGCATAGTGGGGCCTTATGGATCGCCATTTTCTTTTCTCCTCTGTTCATGGCTCTTGTCCTGGGCTGGTTTTTCCTGCCCATTCTTCCTCCACATGATTGTTTTGTGGTGGCACTTTTCTTCACTGACATCCTTCGGTCATTTTAGCACTATCGGGCCTCGGCCGTGTTGATTTTTTCTTCCTTTGCTTTTTCCTCTATGGCGCATTTTCATGTGTTTTCTCTGGAGGCTGTCTCCCATCGACACCATCCTGAATCCGGCTCCAGTCGAAGTCGTTAATCCGGTACTCAGCGTACTTCTGGTACCGCTTCTCCAGTCCGCGCCATCGGAGATCTTCTTTTGGTAAGTTGGTTTTCTCTTTCAGGTGTTTGTAACAGTGAGTCTACTCCTGTCTTCTTTCAGTCCTCTCTCGGGCTACACTTTGACGTTGATGACTGTCTAGATATGGGCATGTCCATCTGGGAAGCGTGGAGCAACACCATTGATACCCATCAGCAGACAACAGTACCGGTGTTCTTTTCTTCTATTCTGCAGCCCCACCTATGGTACCGGTCATCGAACCAGGGTACCGGTTTCTCCTCCGGGAGCGGCACCACTGGTACCGGTGTCGGTGCTTTATTCTTTCTACTCTGGACCAATACCATTGGTACCGGTTCTGGATCAACGGTACCGGTGTCCTTTTCTCTCTGCTGAGCAATCACATCATGGGTACCAGTCCTGGACCCGTGGTACTGGTGTCCTTTTCTCTCTGCTTCGCTATGACACCATGGGTACCGGTCATAGACCAATGGTACCAATGTCCTTTTCTCTCTCCTTGGCGATGACACCATGGGTACCGGTCATGGGCCAACGGTACTGGTGTCCTTTCCCGTCTGCTCCGGTGGTGCTGTGTGCCTTGATACCGGCTTTTTTCATCTCGGGAGTGTTGACCCTTGGTACCGGCATTATATCCATTGGTACCGGTTCTTCCTTTTTACCGGTGTTTTCTTTCACGACTTCGGTTGGCATCTGCATGTTTTCACTGTTCCTTTGGGTGATGTCGACATTTCTAATAGGTGTCGACCTCAATGTTGACTTCTCTATCAACGCCATGTTATTGTCGTCAGTTCTGATCGATGTCGCAATCCATATCAACATCCAGGTCGAGGTTGGATTTTCTTATCGACATCGACATGTTCATTTGTGCTCCGGTTGTTTGGGTTCTCAGCCCTGTCGACACTGTCTCTTCTAGTGCTGCCCAGATCAGCTTTTGATTCCGGGGATATTTTCACGTGAGTCTTCTCTGATTTTGTTGACTCCTGCCCCGTGACACCAGTTGTCCTTGCAGTTACCGATGTCGGTGTTGTATCGATTCCTTAATAGTCTTGGTTTTGACTGGTTGAGAGGCTTGGGGTATCTTTTGGAACTACGCCCCATCCTATCTGAAGTGGTGGGTGCTTCTTCATCACATGTGCTTTTTTCCCCATGAGTGGGGTTTGCATAGCCTTCATATTTGCATGCCATGTTATTTTTTACAGATCCATTAGGGAATTTTCTGTAACTGCATTCCTTTGGGAGTTGACTTTGTACAGTCATTTCTTTTCCTATGGAATGTCTTTTCCTTCCTTGTACTTATCTCAAGGGTCCTTTACTTCCCTTCCTTGATCTTTATGGGGTCTTTTTTGACACACCCTTTGAAGCGGTTAACATGTGTCATTGTTTCCCTCCTGGTAGAGTTCATCCTCACGGTTAGTGTGTAGGATTCTGTCTTTCTGGGCAGAGTGGACAAGGCTAGGGACCGGTTAGCCAGATGGGCTTACTAGATTCCTCTCCTGCCTGAATAGTTTTCCTTGGCATACATTTGTGTATACATTCCATATAGCCGCTTTTCACTTCACTTTCAGTACCTGTTTTGGCAGATCTGTTTTTTATGGATCTGGTCTGCATCTGAGTGTCTGTTTTTATCATTACTCAACAGGACTGGTTATTGCATACATCTGCTTTGGGGAGGTGTTCCTAGGGCTGTGCTGGAACATGTTTCCTCTCCATTATGGACCTCTCCATTATAGTGAGTTTCTCTGGCCGCATCCGTGTAGCAGTTTTCCCTTTAACAGCGGCTGTCTTATCAGTTTTCATGTACTCCTACGAGCCTAGCTTCTCTGAGTTCTTTTCATGTGGAGGCTTTATCCCCTTCATTGTTTTCACTATTCTCAGACTGTTTTCTTTTGAGAGTCTAAATGGGATCTTAGGCTGTCCTTCCTGTTTTTCTCCTGCTAATTCCCCTTGCAGAGTCCTCTTCGTTTACTGGTCTTTCTCTTCATTGTCAAGGCCACTGGATAATGGTGTTTTTTCTGGATCTCAGACCTCATGGCTCTGCTTCCTGATACAGGCTCCAATTCATACGGCTTTCGAGCTGTGTTCTTCAACCGTTCTCCTTACCAGTTTTGGGTTGTTTCATCCCAGATTCAGGGGGTATCTACTTGTGCTGGCCACATCTATTCGATTACAGGGCCTTCTTGTTTTCCCATTTCTGAACATCCTGTTTTTTCCCTGAGAGATGGTTCAGCCGTTTTTCTCACCCATCTCATTTTCTTTACCATTTCATTTTCCGTACCTGTTTTCCTGTCTGTGTTTCTTTGGGGTACTTTTTCACTCCACTCTTCTGAGAGTGTTTCTTTTTCAGATTGTTTCAATCTTCCACATGCTGTTTCTTTTGAACAACTGGCATTCTCTGTTTCTGTTATGCCACGGATCGGACTACATTCTTGTACTCTTCAGTGGTCTTTTGTTTTCCAGTGGTACCAGGCGAGGGCTTGTCTCTCAAAGCTTGTATATCTTGATCTCCTCTAGTCTTGATCTCCTCTAGTCTCTACGGAGGTTCCCTTTTTTATTTGTTACCTTCTTGCATAGTCTTCATGCTTGCTGCATTTAATTTCTGCCTGGGGGGGTTCATATGGACATTCTACAACCTCACGGTTTTTCAACTGCCAGGCATCGGATTTTTTCCTATTTTTTCTTATGATATTTTAGGACCTCATGATTTTCATCATCTACTCTGCCCTCAAGTCCTCCTTCCTTGCACAGCCAATTCAGGGGTTTTACACTACATGTGATTGAGCAAGGAGTCTGGGCTCTCTCCTGTTAGGTCAGGAGGCCCTGTTTTTGTGACCTTGGAGGTGATTGGTCATCTCCTCTTGCTGCTTTTCTTGGGAAGCTGAATTTCCTAGCAGCCAGTTTCAACGGTTCTTTTTCTCCTGGATTGGGTGAGCATATTTTTATATGCATTCCCTTCGCTTCTTCTCCTGTTGAGCTTTTTCATCAAGCTCATGAGAGCTGTTATCACCATGATGCATGGTGACCCAGTCAACATGGGTTCTCCCTTCTTTGTCCACTCAAATTTTAGGGAGCCCTTTCTTCTTCTCATTTTCCTGCTCGGTTTACTCCAACTCAGGAATCTTGATTTCTTCCAATCTTCATTGATTTTTTTCTTTGGGCTGCTTCCGTTTCATTTACATCTTTCTCAGCCCATTTGTTGAATTCTGCCAGGACACCAGCCACTCGCCCTTGTTGATATCAAAAGTGGTTTTATTTTCTCTGCCTGTTTCCACCTTCTTAACTGGTGGAATTTTTTTTTGTTTGCTTCTAGTCTTGAGTCTATAGCTCTCAGACTTCTTTTTAATGCTATTACATTTTTTTCTCTGATCTGTCGAGGAGCACCCTCTTTCTGTTTTTTCCTCTGGTTCCCAGTATCATGACAGGGGATTTTTCATGTGTATAACCACCCTCTGTCGTCTGGACTATTCCTGTGGTTCTTCCTGGTTGTTGATGCTATTTATAACAATTGTTTTTCCTGGTTGTTGATGCTATTTATAACAATTTATAACAATGGTGTCAGCTCCACTTGAGTTTATTATCTAGAAAATGGTTTTTCCTTCTGTCTCTCACTTCTTCCAGGGGGATCGGTGAGTTTCATGCTCTGCTAGCAGTTTCCTCCTTATCAGTTTCCTCCTTACCTCCTTAACAGTCTTTCATCAAGCCAAGGTGATTCTGTGTTCATGTCCACAGTACCTTCTACTATTTTCTTTTCGCTCAGCCAGTTCTTCTGTCTGTGTTGTTTTCTGCACCTCGTTTTTCCCTACGAGGATCCTGGCTTTAAATGTTTTCTCCTAAAAGCGGCTTTTTTGTCCTCCTTGTTATGCAGATCGGACCCACAGTGATTTTCTTCCAAACTTTTCTTTTGATTCAACTCAGTTTGCATATCCTATATTCATGTCAATGATTTTCATTTGACTGATTGCCTCCCTCTTGTTCTTCTTTACTCAGACTCACCTGGCACGGGGATATCGTGTCCCAGACCCTAAGTTTGAGTTCTGGCAGCTTTTGTTGTTTTCCTTATAGTTACATTACTGAGGAACTCTGTGCAGCTGCCACCTGGTCCTCAGCTCATACCTACACTTCTCAATACTGTCTGGAGTCTTTCTCCAGACGGGATGGGCACTTCAGCCATTTTGTTTTACAATTGTATTTTCTTTGGCCAACTCTCCCCCATCCCATCTCTGTTAGCTTGGAGGTCACCCATCTGTGAGAATATGCTGACTGCTTGTCCTGTGATAAAGCACAGTTACTTACCATAACAGGTGTTATCCAGGGACAGCAGGCAGATATTCTCACAACCCACCCACCTCCCCGGGTTGGCTTCTTAGCTAGCTTATCTTAACTGAGGGACTGCGTGCCTACGTCGGGTGGGAAGGCACTAGCGCATGCGCGGTGCGGGCGTCAATAACTTTTTCAAGTTCTTGAAGTGTCTGTACCGGGGCTCCGTCGGTGATGTCACCCATCAGTGAGAATATCTGCCTGCGGTAAGTAACTGTACTGTATGAGCAAATCTGCTCTGATGGCCTGACATTATTTGCATGTACTGGGATCAATGGTTGCAACCATGGACATAGCTCCCTGGGCAAGGATGCACTTGCGTCTGCTCCAGGATGCGTTCCTCTCCCAATGGTGCCCACAGAGGGATGCACTTCACCAGCAGCTGCCTTGGACAGTGGAACTTGTTGCAGTCTAGCCTTGTGGTTGGAACCCCAGTCTCTCTCCAGAGGAGTTCCCCTTCTTATCTCTTCATGGGTGGTTCTGACAATTGAAGCCAGCCTAAACGGCTGGGGGGCTCATTGCGAGGGCATCCAGTTGAGGGCCTTAGGTCCCCTTCCCAGAGGAAGTGGTCAATCAGCTGCATGGAACTTTGAGCCAACTGCCTAGTGCTTAAGGAGTTAAGGAGGACATTGTAGAACAAAACGGTACAAGTTTTCTCAGGCATCACAATAGCGGTAGCCTATGTCTGTTTCTGGGGTGGGGGACCAAAAGCATTGCTCTATGCTTTTGCAAATGCTGTTTTGATGGGCAGAGGCCCTGTTCTGGCACTCTCAGCAGTACATGTGGCAGGAGTGGACAATGTGCAAGCGGATTTACTTAGCCAGAAGACCCTGGATCCTGGGTTGTGGTCATTGTCTCAGGAAGCCTTCACCTGCATTGTGAATTGGTGGGTGCACCTGACATTCGATTTGATGGCATCAGTAGCCAAAAAAGAAGGCAGTGTGGTTCTTCAGTCAAAGACCTGAGCCAAGAAGCAAAGACCTCTACTCCCTGGTACAACCCTGGCCAAAGGCAGGTCTTCTTTATGACTTCCCTCCATGGCCCTTGATAGGCTGACTTCTGCGCAGGATCATGGCACACCAGGGGCCAGTGATTGTATTAGCACCAGACTAGCTGAGATGACCGTGGCATGCAGTCCTGGTACGTCTGCAAAGGGATCAAAGTCTCAAACTTCCCTGTCATCCCCAGCTGCTCACGCAGGGTCTAATTGCCCTGCAGGATCCAGAATACTTTGATCTTACGGCATGGCTATTCAGATGGAGTGGTCACCCTTCTAAGATGTAGGAAGAAAGCAACTATAGCAGTATATGCAAAAGCCTGGAAGTGCTTCCAAAATTGGTATACTCAGAGGAGTGAGGACCCGAGCTCAGCATCGATCTCTGTGGTACTTGCCTTCCTGCAGGAAGGTCTGGAAAAAGGCCTAGCGGATGGCTTCCTGAAAGTTCAGATTGCTAGGCTCACCTGTTTTGGAACTAGGATTAAAAAAGAGCACCATAGCCGCAAATCCAGATATGGCCAGGTTTTTGAAGGGCGTGTTATGCTTATGTCCTCCCATGCGACAGCCTTTTCCAACATGGAATCTTAATCTGGTACCCTGGGCACTGGTGGGAGTGCCCTACGAACCTCTGGAGCAAACTTCTCTGATGGACCTCACCATCAAGATGCTGTTTTTAGTAGCAATTACCTCTGCCTGAACTACAGGCTTTGTCCTGCAGGTATCCATTTCTCAGAATTTGAGATACAGGCATGGTCTTATGCAAAGTCCCATCTTTCTTCCCATAAGTAGCTTCCACCTTTCACATCAATCAAGAAGTCTGCTTACCTTCAGGATTGAGAAAGCAGAATTGTTGGATGTTCACAGACTCTTACTGCGGTATCTAGAGGTTACAAACAAATTTCAGTTGTTGGATCATCTGTTCATATTGGCTGGGACTGCCCGTAAAGGTTAATTAGCCTCAAAAGCGATCATTTCAAGATGGAGCCATATGACCATTTCTTTAGCGTATATCGTTAGTGGAAAATGTCCATCTAGATCCATAAAGGCACACTGTACTAGAAGCATAGCTTCCTCATGGGCAGAATCTGGACATCTTGTTTCTTTCCTTTGTCCAGCCTTGAAAAGAATAGAGGATGTGACTGCCATGTTGAAGAAACTAGGGGGTAAATATGAAATCTCCCACACTTTTAGTGCAAGTGGCATTCAAGTTGGTGACTTTGGTTTTCACTTTGTAATGTATTGCAAATGGTTAAGTTTTGTCTAGCTGTTACATGTTTAATGATATGAGCGGAACATACATGTTTCTTGGGGAGTATCCCCATACTCCTCCCTCTTCTATTTCTTCTCCAGGGCTGACCATCTGCTTTGGTACAAATTGAGGAATTGGAGGACAGCTCAGAAGGATGGGAGACAGAGCAAAAGAATGCTAATGAAGCTCCCTACATGAATTCTCATGAGAAGGGATTAACTACCCACACATTCTAGAATTGAGTGTCTGTCTACTAGAAAGATTATTGCGTTAAGAACCTAATCTTTCCTTACTAAATGACTGGAAATTTACTGCTATGTCTAGGGAAAACTACTGGTATTATACACATAAAGGGGCAATTTTCAAAACTGTTACTGTGTAACCCTGTGAGCTTCATTGACTGTTATGGCAAGGCAGCATAACTAAATAAATAAAATAGTTGGAAATCTGCAGGTATTTCTTACACATGGACTTTGCATCAATTTTCAAAGTGAAAGTTATGTGCCTACTTTCACTTGATTGCTGCCAAAAAAGCCAGACATTTGCACTTCCGTTTACTGCAGGCACATTTGATGATTAAAGCAATACACATACTTTGGAAATACAAAAAGATGTGCACTGTTGCAATCTCCATACTAACCATAGGACAGGGAATGCCTCTGTTGTATGTGGGTAAAATTAGATATGCTGCAGAACAATGAACGTGTCGAAGAAAAATGGAGCAATTTTTAGTTGATTTTCATGAGAATTGTTTTGAAAATTCTCCTCCCTATGCATTTGATTTATGGTGCTATAAATGTAGAAAAGCAGAGGATATGAATGTTCTGAAACAACTGATTTGCAGAAATTCAGAGACTCCAAGAAATGGCATTTTTTCTTCATAAATATAGTTTCTAAGTACTTGCATTCATAAATACTTGCATTCATATCAGTCTGATTAATTTACCATCAAACCAAGCATTCAATTTAGTTTATAGCATACAATATAATACTGATGCCATAAGAGACTGTTTGTATTTTTGTTAGTGTAATCACATTTTTGGCCTGCTGGAATAATGGAATTCTTAGCAGTTCTGATAGATAGAAATGTGACCTCTGCTATAAGACAATTGTACAAATTTTAAGAAATGTTGGAATAGAATTTTAAATTAAAGACATTGTTTTAAACTTCAAAATAATAGAGTCCTACTTTGCAAACATGAAATTTCATTTAGACCTCATTTTGTGATATACATGTATACAAGAGATCCTTTTACAAAATATGAGGGTGTCTTGTAGGGTAATTCAGATGTCCAATCAATAATGTAAAAACAATGTATAGTATTATTCGTAAGTTAAGAGGCCTTGAAAATAATGACTCCTATATTTTAAGAGTTTTCATCTTGTACTTAGGGCTCCTTTTACAAAGCTGTGGTAGCAAGTCCCAGCATGGCATATGCAACACACCCCATAGAAATTGAATAGGCTGCGGCACATATGCCAGCTTGGTAAAAGGAGCCCTTAATGAGCAAGAGAGCAACCAAGCAAGATTATATAATTCTGTCTGGTTTCATATTACATGTGGAGGGCCATTTTCAGTAAGACGTCCAAATCTGAGTATAGATGTTTTGTGGAAGATGTACAAAAATCTATTACCAAAAATGCCCATTTTCAAAACTGCAAAACATCTATCTTCTTTTTTTTTTTAAATGGCTATTTTTCAGATGTGCATCTTTCTATTTGAACCATTTTTGGGAAAAAAACCCAAACATCTAAAAGAAAAATGCACAAAATAAGACAGGTTTTTTAGTAGACTCTCCACACAGAGAAATGGGTCATCTGGGGGGGGGGGTGAACATAAAAGGTTCCAGGTACACATCTCATCATAACGCCTCATACTGTACGCCTTCAAAAACTACCAAAAACCTACTTGACCCAAGTATATATACCACTCCAATACCTGCAGATGTCAACTATATGTAGGTACAATAGATTTTGGGTGGGTTTTGGAAGGCTCACACTTTTCACCATAAGTGTAGTAGTTAGAGTGGGATATGAGCTGGGTCCTCTTTGCTGCAGTCTACTGCACTGACCACCAGGCTACTCCAGAGACCTGCTTGCCGCTGTCATAGGACTGCCCATAACATCTGAAGCTGCTATACAGGCAGATATGTACTGTTTCATTTACATCTTTAGAAGGTGTGAGAGGGTCAGTGAGGGTCAGGGGGGGGATGCTTACATCCCTCCAGTGGTCATGTTGTCAGTTTGTCACTTATTCTTTGTTAAAACAAGACTAGCCCCAAACATCCAAGCTGTTCCATGTACATTTTCCAAAATGTTTGATTATTACAGAAAAACATCCAAGTCATAAACCTGCCCTAATCCCACCCACACCATGCCTCTAACATATCAACTTGAGATTTAGATAAACTGCGGATGAACAGTATAGAAATTTGTCTAGAAAATAGATTTTGAAAATAGCAATTTGGAAGGGTTTGGAGAAAAAAATGTCCACCTACCCCTTTATGCCACTTTTTGGACATTTTCTCTTTTTTAAAAAATTAGCTCCAAGTGATTTACAGCAAGTGATTTATAAGTAAAAAATAGTTGCATCAGATTACAGGGTTTAAAAAAAAATCCAGTACATGATAAGCAATAGAATACATAGTAAAAATGGTTTTGTTGTTATATTTAAAGTATATAGTTAAATTATCCGAAGACAAGTAGATAGAATATTCTCAGTTGTGGGTGACGTCATCCACAGAACCTGGCATGGACAGTCAGTCAAAAAGTATACTATCACTTTCAATTGTTTAAGACAGCCCATACCGCATGTATGCTGTTGCCTTCCCGCCCGATGTCGACTCGTGAGATCATCAGTTTTCTGTGAAGCTGTTCTTTAGAGTCTCTCTAAGCATGTCAAACTATTTTTTTTTCATTTCATTTTTTCCTTTCTTTTAGTCATATTTTTCTATTATTTAATTTTCTTTCGTTTTAAAAATTTTATATTTTTTACCAAGTTTTTTTCCTGTCCTTCAGGCTTTTTTCAGCCTTTTTTCAGGCCGGGAGCATTGACTTGTTTTCAGTATACCATCTACTTGACCTCCCCGGACAATTGAATGCTTTGACCAAGCGTCAATGTTCAAAGCTCTTAGCAGCTTCAAGTGGTATACTCAGTGCCAAAGGACCATTTCAGGTACAGATCCACATGATCCGTAGATGCAGCACTGGTATGAGGAAGAAGGTTTCCACTTCGTGTGCAACTGGACGACGTTCTGGGGGAAGAACAAGTTATTCAGGAAGGTTGGACTCCACCTCAGCAGAGAAGGAATGAGGCTACTTGCAAGCAGCATCAAAAGAGAAGTTGAGAAGTTTTTAAACTAGGAATAAGGGGAAATCCGACAGTAGACCAAGAGAAAGAGTCAATGGTTCGGGAACCGGTATACCCGGAGGATACCGTGCAGGAAGATAGAGGGGAAGACTCACCGAATCACAGGCAAGACAGATCGAAAGGGACACAAGAGGGAAGGAAATGCAAGAAAGGAACAGGCCGCAAACTCAAGTGTATGTATACGAACGCAAGGAGCCTAAGGAATAAGATGGGTGAATTAGAAGCTATGGCACAAAAAGATAACGTGGACATCATCAGCATCACGGAAACATGGTGGACTGAGGAAAACATCTGGGACACTGTGCTACCAGGATACAAACTATACCGCAGAGACAGAGTGGCTCAAAAAGGTGGGGGCATTGCCATATACATCAAATACGTCATATATGCAGGTAGGGCTAGTCTCAGTTAGGCCGCTGGTCTTTTACCAGAGGGCCGCCGCATGAGCGTACTGCTGGGCACAATAGACCACTGGTCTAACCCAGCAGTGGCAATTCTTATGTTCTTAAGAGGGAATTGAATCTACTGAAGAGAACATGCCACAACAGATGAATAAGTTAGAGTTTCTATGGGTCAAAATTCCAGGAACAAATGGACTGGAAACGAAGATCAGCATCAACTACTGAACCTCAGTGCAGTCCGAAGAAATTGATGGAGAAATGACGGATAAGATTAAATGCAACTGCAAGGGAGGCAACGCAGTTATCATGGGTGACTTCAACTATCTGGGGATAGACTGCAACCTAGGCACCTCCGGCTGTGCTAGGGAGGCCAAGTTCCTGGATGCTGTAGGCGACTGCTTCCTGGAACATCTTGTCAAGGAAAATACAAGAGGAAATGTAATTCTGGACTTAATTCTAAATGGACTGCGAGGACCGGCACAAGATGTAGAAGTAGAAGGGATGCTGGGAAACAGCGAACACAACATGATCCGCTTCAAGCTAGACACAGGGGTAAAACATTGGTCCAGAACGATTGCCACAGCACTGAACTTCCGAAAAGGGAATTAAGAAGGGCCAATGGCGTACCAAGGGGGGGTGGGGGGGGGGGGAGGAGGTCCGCCCCGGGTGCATGCTCCAAGGGGGTGCACAGCCGGCCGGATCCGCAACTAGAGAATGTGTCCATCGTGGCTACGGGGACAAGGCTATTCACTGCCCCGTGGAGCGGTGAATGGCCTTGTCCCCACAGTTAAGGGAGGGAATGCGCGCGGTCACCTATCGCGCTCCCTTGCTCTTTACTGCCGCCGCCAAGTTTAAAGTGCTACTTACTCCATCCTTGCCCCTTACCTTCGTGGCCGCGACGTCTAAACTGCCTTCTTACAGCAGCCAGAGCGTTGTAGTTGCATGTGGCTGCCGTAAAGGTCATCTCTGACACAACCAGAAGTTGCATCAGAGACGACCTTTACGGCAGCCATATGCAACTACAACGCTCCGGCTGATGTAAGAAGGCAGTTTAGACATTGCGGCCACAGGTCAAGGGCAGGGAGGTTTATTGCGCTGGGCCTGTTGTCCGGGGGGGGGGGGGGTGAAAGCGCCACAAAGGTAAGGGGCAGGGAGGAGGAAATGTGGGGTGGAGAGAAAAGACGCTGAAGGGAAATAAATAAAACAGAGTGGGGAGAAGGACGCTGAAAGCACATGGGGAAGACAAAGGGGGAGAAGGACGCTGAAAGGACATGGGGAAGACAGAGGGGGGGAGAAGGATGCTGAAAGGACATGGGGAAGACAAAGTGGGGAGAAGGACATTGAAAGCACATGAAGATGACAGGGGGGAGAAGGACGCTGAAAGGACATGGTGAAGACATAGTGGGAAGAAGGACGCTGAAAGGACATGGGGAAGACAGAGTGGGAAGAAGGACGCTGAAGGGAAATGGGGAAGAGAGAGTGGGGAGAAGATGCTGGCAGGGAAGAAGACAGAGATGCCAGACTATGGGGGGAGCGGAAGGAAGAAGGGTGCCAGACAAATTTGGAAGGGGGGGAGAAAGGGAGAAGCACAGTAACAGAAATGGAAGACGCAGAGAGAAGAGAGACAGTGAATGGAACGAATTGAATGAGAAAATGAGGAAAGCAGAAACCAGACAACAAAGGTAGAAAAAAAATTCTATTTCTTTTTCTTTTTTTTTGCTTCAGGATAAAGTAGAATATTAGTTGTGTTGATAAAAATTTATAAACAAAGCCCTACCAGCTGAACATCTCTTTCTCCAGTTCAGCAGCCAAAACTTTGATTTATAAGGAAGGAATAAGCTAAATATTGCAGTACTGAGGCTTGTATGGATGCTGCAGGGACAGTGATGGGGCGGTGAATGGGATGGCAGTGACGGTGACAGGGCGGTTAATGGGATGGTGGTGACAGGGCAGTGAAGGGGCCGGTGGGCTGGGGACGGTGCAGTGACGGGGACAGATTTTTTCCTCGTGTCATTCTCTATCTGGAACCTCCCGTGCTGCTCCAAACGACAACTCAGCGCGGCTACCATACTTATAACAGAGCAGAGTCAGCAGCCGCGCTGAAGTGAACGTAGGTCCCGCGATGACTGTGCCGTCTACCGCCTCTGTTCCGGAAGAGGTAAGTGATTTCGGGGGAGGGGGGTGGCTGGCAGCCGCAGTCATCGCGAGATCTTGCCACAACTCCCTGCATCTGCATTTTTGTTATGTACATCGCTTAGTGATTATAATAGGCGATTTATCAAATTGTGTTAATAAACTTGATAAACTTGATCTGCCGGCCCAGTCCCCTCCGACGTCACTTACCTCTTCCATCCGGAGCAGAAGCAGTCATCGCGCCTTGCTGATTTGGGATGGATAAAGATAGGAGCATAGTAGGGTGGTGAAGGGAGAGAAAGGAGGTCAGGGTGTTATGGAAGCATGGTGGAGGGAGATAAAGGGGCAGATGCTGATGGAATTGCAGGGAAAGAGACATAAGGGGGAAGGATACGGCAGGAAATTGGGTTGGAGGGAGAGAAAAGGGGCAGCTGCTGATGGAAGTGGGGGGATGGGAGAGGAGAGAGTGAAATGCCGGACCATGGGGATGTGGGAGAGGGAAGAAGAGGAGAGGAGATTGATGCCAGACCACTGGAGGAGGGAAGAGAAGAAGATGGATGCCAGACCAATGGGGGTGATGGGAGAGATGGAAGGGGGAGGCATAAAGTTTTTGGAAGGGGAATAGAAAGAGAGAAGATGCCATATAGAAGGGGCAGAGAGAGGGTAGACAGTTGATGAAAGGAAGAGAGTGACAAAAAGATGAGGAAAGCAGAAACCAGAGAAGACAAGGTAGAAAAAAAATTATATTTATTTATTTTTTTTGCTTTAGGTGAGATGCATCGCTGTTTCTGTGATTTGCATTGTATGCAGAGTCCAGCTTCTTGGTGCTTCAGTTTAACCTTTATCTACGTATTTTTATTCTATCTCCCCATTTAGAAAACTGTAGAGCATTTTTTAGTATTGGCATCTGAGCTGTTACCACCGTGGCTAAAAACCACACTACAGTTTTGTAAAAGGGGGAGGGGTTAGTTTGTGATTACATACTAGGCGAAGGTGTTTTCTGTGTTCTGTGTGTTCAAAAAGACATGGTTTTCTGTTAGGAGTGACTGTGTAGGATTAATCTGTACTAGTCTGGCTTGTTTAGTTTTACAATGGGTTTATTGATGTACTGCTCACTGCAGTATGTAAGATGCTGCCTTTTCCTAGGTATTCATGTGTGCTGTGTGGATTGTTACTAAAAATCATGTTTTTCATATAGATGGGGAGGGTCAAAAAATGATGGGCCCCGGGTGTCGCATATGCTAGGTACGCCACTGTATGAGATTCATGGTGGGGAAGAAGATTAAGAAGAGGATAAGTTAGAGTAAGCTTGGTCCCTTTTTAAGGACACAGTCACCGAGGTGTATCAATAAGGGATCCAAGAGGAAAAAGAACAAGAAACCGGCGTGGCTCACTGTAGAGGTGAAGGAAGCGATCAAAGACAAGAAAACTTTGTTTAAGGAATGGAAAAGGTCAAGAATGGATGAAAATTGGAATAAGCATATACAACATCAATGCAGGTGCCATAAGGCGGTAAAAGGGGCTAAAACAGACTACGAGGAAAAAATAGCCAAGGAGGCGAAAAACTTCAAGCCATTCTTTCGATATATTAAAGGGAAACGACCCGCGAAGGAAGCAGTGGGACCGTTGGATGACCATAGAATAAAGGGAGTGCTAAAGGAAGACAAAGCAATCGCCAACAAACTGAAAATGTCTGTATTTACCGAAGAGGATATGCACAGTATACCATAACCCATCAGGCTATATGCTAGAAAAGAAGTCGAGAAACTAACAGGGTTGATGGTCAGTCTAGAAGAGTATGCAGGCAGATCGATAGGCTTAAGAGCAATAAATCTCCGGGACTGGATGGCATCCGTCCGAGGGTCATCAAGGAACTCAAAAGGACTATAGTAGAACTGCTCCAACTAATAGCCGATCTTCAAAAAAGGTTCGAGGGGAGATCCAGGAAACTACAGACCGGTGAGTCTGACCTCGGTACTGGGAAAGATGGTAGAGGCGCTGATAAAGGACTACATCATTGATCACCTTGACGGACACGGTCTGAGGAGGACCAGTCAGCACGGTTTCAGCAAAGGCAGATCTTGTTTGACGAACTTGCTGCACTTCTTTGAGGGAGTAAACAGACAGATAGACAAGGGCAACCCAGTCGACATTGTATATCAGGATTTTCAAAAGGCGTTCGACAAGGTTCCACATGAATGACTACTTTGGAAAATTGCGATCCATGGAATCGAGGGTGAAATACTCACGTGGATTAAAAACTGGCTGGAGCATAGGAAACAGAGAGTGGGGGTAAATGGACAATACTTGGACTGGAAGAGCATCACCAGTGGGGTACCGCAGGGCTCAGTGCTTGGACCCGTGCTCTTCAACAGCTTTATAAACTATCTGGACATTGGTACGACGAGTGAGGTGATTAAATTTGTGTTCGGTACAAAGTTATTCAGAGTAGTGAAGACACAAGGGGATGACAAAGATCTGCAATGTGACATAATCAAACTCGAGAAATGGACATCGACATGGCAAATGAGGTTCAACGTGGATAAGTGTAAAGCGATGCATGTCGGTAACAAAAATCTCATGCACGAATACAGGATGTCAGGGCAGTACTTGGAGAGACCTCCCAGGAAAGAGACTTGGGAGTTCTGATCGACAAGTCGATGAAGTCGTCCATGCACTGTACGGTGACGGTGGCAAAAAGGGCGAACAGAATGCTAGGAATGATAAAGAAGGGGATCATACCGCTGTACTGGGAGTACTGCTTCCAGCACTGGACGCCATACATGAAGAAGGACACAGTACTACTCGAAAGGGTCCAGAGAAGAGCGACTAAAATGGTTAAGGGGCTGGAGGAGTTGCCATTCAGTGAGAGACTGGAGAAACTGGGCCTCTTCTCCCTTGGAAAGAGGGGACATGATCGAAACATTCAAAATACCGAAGGGAATAGACTTAGTAGATAAAGACAGATTGTTCACCCTCTCCAAGGTAGGGAGAACGAGAGGGCACTCTCTAAAGTTGAAAGGGGATAGATTCCGTACAAATGTAAGAAAGTTCTTCACCCAGAGAGTGGTAGAAAACTGGTACACTCTTCCGGAGTATGTTATAGGGGAAAACACCCTCCAGGGATTCAAGACAAAGTTGGAAAAGTTCCTGCTAAACTGGAACGTATGCAGGTGAGGCTGGATTCATTTAGAGCACTGGTCTTTGACCTGGGGCTGCCGCTTGACGGTTTGCTGGACACGATGGACCACTGGTTTGACCCAGTAGGGGCAATTCTTATGTTCTTATGATGTGTCCAGTGCCTAAGTCCTAACCATTGAGATATATCTTGCACATTCTGCTCTCAGTTGCAAAAGAGGTCGCTAAAAGCCAGGAAGTTGCAATTTCAGATATTTTTCAGGTCAACTTCGCATGCATCGACTATGCCTAGAGACTCAGATGCCAACATTCAACCTCAAACTACTCCAGCATTGACACCGGTACCGACAGCTTCATCTTCCTCACCTGTGCTATCATCGTCAAGGGAGCTTTGTAAGAAAGCTAAGAAGCATAAACATGCTTCCCCATCTAAGCAGGCATTGCCATCCATCAACACATTCTAAGCATCGATGCACTGATGCCAGATTGCTATCACTGCAGTTGTATCTTCTCTGAGGTGTGCCTCAACATTGAAGTTCCCAACACCTTGACACCTGATGTAGTCTGTGCCTTATGTACCCTTACCAATATTGGTACCGGCGCCATCTTTGCAAGAACAGCTAAGAGCACTGCTGCAGAAAGAACTAGCTGAGATGTTACTTGCATTATGTGCAAGTTTCTGCATTGACACATCCAATCTCAGGCCAATCCAAGCACCACCTTCAAACTCCATCAAGGCATTGATCTCTGACACTATGACATTGAGTGTGTAAGTCGACGAGACAGCCATCTTTTTCCAGGGAGCGCAGTTCATCATCACAATGCTCCTCTCAGTATTCATTGTGACGCTGTCCTCGACATTCTCAACAATCACCTTGACGATCTACATCTACAAGGGCTGACATTGAAGCGTATGACTCAGACCTGTCACCACACTCTCTAGTATCTACCCTGACTAGTCTGCAAATGAGTCTTATAGGATTCCTTCTGATCTATCTCCTCCACCTCTTCATCAAAGGTCATCTCCAGAAAGTCTGACATTTGCAAAGTTTATCAGACAGATAGGACAGATGCTTCAAATTAATATAGAATCTGAGTCAGCCTGAAGCAGAGCTCATGGATGCTGTTGACTCCAAAGAGTGGCCTAAAGACTGCATAAAGGTTTCTCTGTACAATCTTATGAAGGAAGCCTTATTCAAAAACTGGGAATCTCCACTTTCTGTTCCAGTGGTTCCACGAAAATTGGATACTCTACAGAATCCAATCATGCCTAGGATTTGACAAACTAGGATGAGTATAAACCAACCAGGTCGTGCATGTGCAAGACCGGAGGGCTAGGACTTCGATAGGAAGGCAGGACTTAAATGGGAAACCAAGGTGGCAAGGGAGCCCCTTCTGATGATTCAGACAGGTCTTGACCTGTTTGGGCCGCCGCGGGAGCGGACTGCTGGGCAGGATGGACCTGTGGTCTGACCCGGCAGAGGCACTGCTTATGTTCTTATGTTCTTATGTTCACAGTTACAACACCAGTCCTTGGTTAGCAAATTTGCCTTAAAGTGAGCTAATAGTTCCAGAATTTATGCAGAGAGGGCAGAACACTGGATAAATTTGGCAGGACAGTTCTTCAAGGTTCCATATGCTAGCTAACAGAATCATACCAGACAGGATAGTCGGTTCGGCCAAGCATTTCTGTAAAATTTATTATCCCAGAACAAGCAGGCAGCATATTCTCACTAATGGATGACGTCACTGACGGAGCCCTGGTACGGATCACTTCAAAAGTGCATTGTCACTTTAAGTGTTTAGAAAGTTTGTGATAGCCTTCACACCCGATGGCACACGGTCCCTTCAGTTTCTTAGTTTCCGCGTAGCTAAGAAGTCGCGTTTCAACAACCGTTGAAATTTTTTCTTTTTCACTGCCTTCCCGCTCTCATGGCTTGGAACTTTTCAGTCATTTTTTCATTTTACTTTATTTCTTTCTTTGATTTAAAAAAAAAAAAAAAAGAAAGAAAGAACAATTTTCGTTTTTTCTCTTTCGCAGGTTCGGCACGGCGGGGCCTGTGGTACAACCTTGGCCACCGACTTCGATCTTGCCAGGGAGGTCTTCCCGTCAATGTCCCGCCTGCATGCGTGGTGCGGGCTATCGCGAACTTTCTAAACACTTAAAGTGGCGATGCACTTTTGAAATGGTCCGTACCAGGGCTTCGTCGGTGACGTCACCCATTAGTGAGAATATCTGCCTGCTGTCCCTGGATAACACCTGTTACGGTAAGTAACTGTGCTTTTTCTACTTAGATGCCAACTTCCCTCCAACTCTTTTGGTTTCGCCAGACTCATTGAAGTAGTCAATAACCCTCTTCTCAAAAGCATGATCCTGGCAGCTAGGGACTAGGAGTCCCACATGTGAGAATGTGCTACCTGTTTGTCCTTGGATAAAGCATAGTTACTCACTTGCAACAGGTATTATCCAAGGACAGCAGACAGATATTCTCACAACCCTCCCACCTCCCCTAGTTGGCTTCTTAGCTTTCTTACTGAACTAATGGTCCCACGAACTGATGTCGGGCAGAAAAGCACCAGCACGCTTGGAAGGGCATAATCGAAAGGGATGTCTAAGTCTGTTTACGTCCAACTCGCAAGTCGTTCTAGTAAAAAACAGCCTAGGACACATTTTCAAAAAATACGTCCAAAATTTTTTTACTTTCGAAAATCGTCTAATTATACGTCCTGCAGATCTGATCGTCCAAGTCGCTAAATCGTCCATCTTTATACCACATTTTCGTCTAACTTTTCGTCCAAGAACGCATAGAAGAAGCCCTGTTGGACATGGGAGGGGTCTGCAAAGTGATGGACTGAACACCCAGATATGCTACCTAAATAGTGGGGTACCTTACAGGGCACTGCTGTGAACATCACAAAAAGGATGCCATGTCTTCTCCTTACTACAGCTCCCTTATAGGTCACGGTGAGCTCCCCAAACCACCTCCAGAATCCCCTAGACCCACCTATCTACCACCCCAATAGCCCTTATGGCTGCAGGAGCCACTTATATGCCAGTACAAAAGGGTTTTGGGGGTGTATAGGGGAGTGCACATGTTTCATTATCAATGCAGTGATTGCAGGGGCTTATGGGCATGGGTCCTCCTTTCCATGAGGCCCTAACCCACCCCCAAGACGACTTAAGCTGCCTCTGTGCTGGATGACTAAGCTTTCCTATGCCAGGCGGCCAGGTGATGATGGTCTGGAGGCTGAATTCTAAAGGTGTGATTAATACTTTTATGGGGGTGGGAGGGGTCAGGGATCACTGGGGTAGTGTGTGTGGGTCTGTTTTATGTGTTTGCAGTGCTTCTCTGGTGACTTTAGGTGGTTTTTATGTGACTTAGACCATGTTTTACATGGTCTAAGTCACAACGTCCAAGTTCCGTCGATCGTCGGCTGTATAACTTTCGGTTATACATGCTGTACGACTAAGTCTAAGCCGGCCCACGTCCCACCCAACTCCCGCCCTCGACACTCCTTTGGTCGTTCAGCAGCACTATGAAGGCCTAGGTTGTTTAGAAATACATCCAAAACCCATTTTTTTATCGGCACTTGGACGTATTTGGGAAATGATCGTCCAAGTGCCAACTTAGGCCGGTTTTTGGACGTTTTTCTTTTTCGATTATGAGCCCCATACTGTTTAGGCGGTCTTAAAAAATTTAAAGTGACAGTACACTTTTTGACTGTCCGTGCCGGGTTCCATGGATGATGTCACCCACATGTAAGAATATCTGCCTGCTGTCCTCAGCTAACACCTGCTACAGTTGAGTAACTTTTTCTTAAAGCAACTTTTCCATTTAATGTACAATATTTCTACAGAACAGAAAATCTTTGAGAGTGAAATAGTCTCCTGTTCTAATAAATAATTACTAGGCAGGATAAATTATTTTGGAGGAAGCAAGCACTTTTGCTAGATCCTTTGCATCCGTTCCATAATTTCATTACAAATGCAAAACCCACATAATGATATAAATGCAATAATTGCCCTGGTTTATTCTAGTTATTCAGAATGGATTGTAGCAAATTGTTCTGGATTTTTTTTGTATAATCATGTTTATTAAAGTGAAAGTCATGCAAATACAAAAGAATGCAATTAAGGAGGATCAGGCAAACACAGTTACACAGTCCATCAGTAAGCAATATATCAGGAACAAAACAAAGGTTATTTTCACCAGTTTTTCAGAAAAGAGAACAGAAATAAAGTCCCCAACCGCTTCCCCAAATCATTCACCCCCACAACACACACAGTACTCATAAATCCATGCACACAATCATTCATGCAACCAAACATACACATACAACAGTAGAAAAGAGAGAGGTCGCTCAACATTGTTATTGTCATAGTGGGTACATTCCTACAGAGCACCAATAGGACAAAAAAAAACATAACAATGGTTCCAAGAAGTAAATAGACAGTGAGAACATGGTGTGAAATTACAAGACATCCATCTCCCTTCATATATAGAGCTGTGCAAGGAGCAGGCCCGCAGTCCCGAATCACGATTCTGGAAAAACCTGGGCTGGTAGGGAAAATCTGTCAGCTCAATCCAAACACACTCAAGAATCACTCGAGACAAAGAGAGTAAGCCAGCAAGTCCATAGAGCAGTATTTCTTCCACTGCACCTTGATGCCGTTTAGCATATGAGTCCAGTTCAAATTGAGCCTGCAAATGCAATTTGGCGATCCATTGAGAATATTGCGGGGCCTGCTTGGAGGACCAAACCTGTAGAACAGCCTTTTTGCCCAACAGAATAGCATGAAATACAAATTTCTGAGCTGGGACAGCTAAGCCCTGCTGCACCAAATGATGAACATCTCCCAAAAGCAAAGTGATGACATTTCAGTCCACATCACATTGCAATACCCTGTCGACACAAGAAAGTATGTCGGACCAGAATGTCAATGCTGAACAATCAAAGAAAGAGTGAATCAAGGTGCCTGTGTGTGCTTTGGCATTTAATACATGTATCATCATTCCAGAGGCCCATCCGGGCTCCCTGCACTCTAGTTATATACACCCTATATAAGATTCAAAACTGGGTCTCTTGTAGGGACACTGCTTTCACTAAAAGGAAAATGTTCTGAAAAGGTCTGCAAGTCAAGACCAGACACCTTCAGTCCCAGTTCCAGAGACCAATCCCTGGCCAATGGTAGAAGACAGGACTCCTACCCCCACATATCCTGACCAAGCCTATACCATGTGCAAATCTTATTCAAGTGAGGGGGGATAAAAGGTAATTCCCTGTCTAACAGCCCATACTCCCATTTCTCAGCACGAGTCTGCACTACGGAGGTGTAGTAGTGTTGAATTTGCAGGTAAATATACTACTCCCTCCATATTCACTGTGATAGGGGATTAACAGAACCGCAAATATCTTTTTCATATGTTATTTGCTGTTTTCTATTAAAAACCATCGTGAATATGGTGAAACCGCAAATAACATGGTGGGAGACCTGGCCTGTTCCTGAAGGAGAGGCAAAACACGGTGAAGAAAGTGCTGGGAATCAGTGATTTTTCTCTGTAAAAGCTTGGAATCAACAATTTCTCTATGCAAGCTGACATAATTGGGGGGGGGGGGGGAGGGGGGAGGAGCCAGCAAGCTAAAACCCATGAATAATTGAAACCGCGATTGCTGAAACCGCGAATACGGAGGGAAAAGTGTATACTAGTCCATAGGCGGAACACCCCACTGCTCCCTAAATTGTGAAAAGGAAGGAAAGTGTTCCCCCCATCCACTACATCCCCAAGTGTAAGGAGTCTCTCCTCTAAGCCCTGCAGACCCTGTAAGGAGTGCATACCCGGTAGAAAACTCGAATTACGAAGGAGGGAAAGAAAGGGAGAGGTAGAAACAACTTTGTTCTGCTTAGTGCTCCACCAATGCCAGGCTTTACGAAAAGGAAATACTACTCTTCAATTCAATGGAAAAAAGTCCCCCCAAATTTTATCAGCCAACCAAATATCGGACTTATGTACACAATTATCTTCCAATTAGAGTAAGCTAAACACTATGGTAAGAAGCTCTCAGATGCAGGAACTCCAGAGAAGTGGGGCCCTCCCTCTCAGCACTCGCAAGCCATGAATGAAGGATAGAGGGGAACAACAAGTCTTCAGCAGCCCCTCAGGTGAGTAACAGTGATGCAGTAAAATGCATTTTGCAATCCATCGAAAGAGAGATGCAATATTATATAAGCATAAATCTGGTAAATTTAGGCCTCCTAGATGTTTAGCTCTGGACTGTTTCTGAGAACTAATGTGCACCGCCCTAGAATTCCAAATAAAGGAGCGGATGAGAGATTTGAACTTAAGCACATCAGCCCTGGTAACCCACACAGGCATAGTCTGCATGGGGTACAAAAGCTTTGGAAAAGGAACTTTTTTAACCTAGGCAACTCTTCCCATCAAAGAGAGGGGTTGAGAGCGCCACCTTTGACAAAGATATTTGACCTTCATGATGCCCACAGTAATGTTAACCTCATAGAGCTTCCTAGGGTCCCGGCACAACACTATACTTAAGTATTTCAATTTCTCCAAAATTATACGTACCCCCAATTTCTCCTGTCAAGGGTCTGGGTCCGGATCTTATAGCAATAAAGCCTCAGTTTTATCATAGTTGATTTTTAAACCAGAAATACCAAAAGTATTGATGAGTCATCAAACGGGGGGGGGGGGGGGGATATCGGCATGGTTGACATACAAAAGCATGTTGTCAGCAAATAGACTAATGCAGAACTCCCGAGCCCCCAATCCCAACCCTTCCAAAGAAGAATCCTGTCAGATACAAGCTGCCAAAGGTTCAACAGAGAGAAGAAACAACAGGGGCGATAAGGGACACCCCTGTTGAGTGTCCCAGGCCAAAGGGAAAGAGTCAGACATCCCTCTATTGATCAGCAATTGAGAAGAAGGATTATAGTATAAAGCCGCGACCCAATCCACAAAATCCCCAGAAATGCCATAACGGCCCATCGTCCAGAACAAATGCTTCCAGGAGACCATATTGAAAGTTTTTTCGACATCTAGGCTTGTAATTAATGCTCTGTCAGAAACAGTGTGAGGGATCTGCAAGACCTTGAGAACTTTTAATAAATTAAGAGAGGCATGACGGCCAGGCACAAAATCCACCTGGTCCTCATAAATCAGAAGAGGGAGCACAGAGTTGAGACGCAAAGCAAGGATTGAAGCCAGTAACTTGACATCCTGATTTAACAATGAAATGATATGTAAGAACACAATTGGTCGGAGGGACGACTAGGCTTTGGTATACAATCACAAACGGCTTATTATGGTTATCTCCCAGGAGAATGTCAGGAGCAGTTCCATAAACATAGCCTGCAAGAAGTCCACAACTACAGGGTTTAAAATTGTATAGAATTTAGGGCCTAGCCCATCAGGGCCCAGGATTTTTGCTAACTTCAATTTTTTGATGGCCATCTGAATTCCCCCCCCCCCTCCCCAGCAATCGGGGCATTGAGCATGCTCCTCTTTCCGAAGTCAACCTAGGTAGGTTCAAGTTAGCATAGAACTCATCTCTCACAAGCTCGTCACAGCCCTGAGCCATATATATAGGGATTTATAGAATCCAACAAACTGGTAGGTAATGTCCTGAAGATCCGTGTGTACCTTACCAGATTTGTCTTTGATGGCAGTAATAACGTGTTTTGGTTTGGGAGGATGAACTAGATTAGCCAACAGCCGTCCAGTTTTGTTGCCTCTTCTGTGTAATTTATATTGTAATAATAAATGCTCCACTCCGTTCTCTGATTCAGAAGGCTGTTAACCTGTGCCATGAGGGTTCCTACCTGGGCTTTCTTCTCAGGGGTCATACTAGTAATGTGTAACAAACGGAGGCATTGTAACTCTTTGGAAAGTGACAAGAGTGCCGCTTCCCTCCTCTTTTTCAGAGCAGCAGAGTATGCCAGAATATGGCCCCTCATGACAGCTTTGGCCGCCTCCCAATATATGAGTAGCCCAGTGTCATCCATGGAGTTAGTTCTCAAAAACTCATCCCACTTACCCTGCAGGCAAGAATGAAATTGTCCTTCTAAATAAAGACTAGGCGACATACGCCAGACACTGTGAGAGGGAGATTGTGTAAACTATAAAGTAACCCCTAGGAGAGCATGATCAGAGAGCACTGGAAGAGACATAGTAGCCTGCAGCACCCTAGGGAACAGCGAGTCCAACAGAAGCATATAATCTATACAAGAATAAACATTGTGGGGATAGGAGTAAAACGAGTAATCCGATTTGTCAGGGTGTAGTACCCGCCAAAAGTCCAATAATCCTAGTTCTTTCATTAGAAAATTCACTCCTTGAGTTCTAGCACCATGCATTGCTGACTTCGGAGGTTTACAATCCAAGGCCAGATCTGCTACAATATTGTAATCACCCCCCAAAATGAGAGAGTTGCCAGAGAAGGGAGATAGTAAGCCTACCAGGGAAGAAAATAACTTATGAGAGTAAACATTTGCTAGCACTATATTTTGCCCCACAGCTCACCCACTAGTAAGATATATCGCCCCTGGGGATCAGCAATCTGCTTGTGAATGTGGTAAGGGATGCGCTTGTGTATTAGAATCGCTACCCCACGCTTCCGGGAGGAAAAAGAGGTGAAGTTCACCTGGCCCACCCACTCTCTTCAGTTTAGAATGCTCTGCCCCAGTCAAATGAGTTTTTTGAAGGAACACTATATCAGTGTGTTCCTTTTTCAAGTATGCAAGAAGCTTGGTATGCTTGACAGGGGAATGGATACCATCCACATTAAGAGATCTCACATTTAAAGTAGTCAGCCACTTCTAATGCACTTGAAATATAACAATGCCATGCAAAAGAAAGAGAAGAGGCAAAGGAGGGGGCGTTCCAGCATAATCTCCCTCCCCCCAGCAAAGCAGCCATCCCACTGACCCACCAGCAAAGCCAAGCTCCCACAGAGTCTGTGCACAGAAGCACACATCCAACACACCATTCACCCCCGACACCCACACACTAAACATACCCATACACCAAAACAGTCCTACCCCCCCCCCATTCCCCTAAAACCAGGGAGTCTACCCATCTTGAACAGAAACAAATATAGGGATAGCAGTCCTGGGTCCCACCATAATTCCCATGAGAAAAATCAAACCTCAAAAACTCTAAAAGAAGACACCGGCAACTAACAATGCAGTACAGCAAAACATAAGCTGGTACATAAGAACTGCCACAACTGCGATGTCCACCACTTGTAGTGCAAAACAAAGAAGTCAAAAAGAGGCCTGTTCAGGCTCCAGTGCAAAAGGCAGACAGCGGCCGGATGTCCCTCTTGTAGAGGGCAAAAGACAAAATACCAACCAGAAACAGCTGAAACTTGATGCTGTAGGTGCAAAACCTTGGATCATCCAGGCAAATGTCCCAAATAGAAAAAACTCTCAGGCTGGGAACAGCAACTGATAACAAGTTTCACACAAGGCTGAAGACACCCTCTGAAAAGCAGGGTTAGCAGGCAACCCAGCAACGGATCCTGGAGTCCCATAGGTTTCACATGCAGAAAAGAAAACTTTAACCCAATCTCATCTAGCAAGGATATCCAAGCGTGAGCACAAAAATGCTGTCTCCGTGGTACTCAAGTGGCCGTCTGAGACGCAGCCACAGGCAGAGGAAGCCGGCTGATAAAAGCCTCCAATTCTTTTGAAGTGTCCATGTAAAGAATCTTGTTGTTATAGGCCACTCTCGCATGTGCTGGATAAAGCAGGGATATGCAAATGTTGTGCCGAAACAGCTCATTTCAATAGGGAGTCATCGCTCGCCGTCAGGTGGAAACTTGAAGGGAAAAGTCTTGGAAGATGAGAATTTTATGATCCTCAATGCGCAATTCCTTGTGCTGTCGGTAATGAGAGAGGATTTTCTCCTTTACAGTATAATTCAAAAACCATACGAGGACCGGGAGGGGTCAATTATCGTTCTCATTGCACACCCACTGTATGTGCATGTTCCAGAAGGATTAGCTCCTGACCCGCAGGAAGCTTCAGAACCGTCAGGAGCAAGGTTTCAATTCAGGATCGAAGGACCACGTCTTGAACCGAGGTAGGAATGTCAATAAAGCGGAGCTTATTACGCTGTCCTCTGTTTTCTTAATCCTTCAGCCTCTCAGCAAGGGTTTTATTCGCTGATTCCAAAGTTCTAAGGCATTCCTTGAAGTTGTCGGTTTTCTCCTCTTGATTGGCTTGAGAATCTAGACTTTCTCTGATCTCGTCCATAAAGGTATGAATCTTTGCTAGTTTATCTTCCATAACCACCGTCAGCGACCGGGTGAGTTCTTGTACCGTAGCTTCTTGGAGGGTAAATATCGGCACCTCGCTGGCCTCCGCCATTGGAACTTCGTGTTGCTTCTGTTTGTCCTTCAGACCCCTTGACGATTTGACAGACATATTGCATTCGTCCCAGGTCGGAAAATCCCCCAAAATTAAGCAGAGCTGTTAATGACTCGATACTGCACATTGAAGTAGAAAAATATAATAAAAGAAGTATTTTAGTGGGTAATAAAAGGCTGGCGGGACCCGGAGCTGCAGGGAGATATGTTTTAATATAGTGATTTTTTGATAATATTGTATTTCAGATTTTGGGAAATAAATGAACTGTATTTCTGCATTCTAATGCGGGGAGAGCAGGGCAGCAGGAGAGAAGTAAGGAGAGATCACTGCCCAGGGAGAGTCGGGAGGCAGGAGAACCGCAAGGCAGAGGAGAGGCGCGAGGCAGAGGGAGAAGGCAGGAGACAGTGAGGGGCAGCGGCGAGAGTTAGCTCCGCCCACCCCTCCGACATCACCAGAGCAGGACCGGAGCTCCTCCTTAAAAGGGGAGGGGCCGGCGATCACTGCGGGGAGAGCAGGGCAGCAGGAGAGAAGTAAGGAGAGATCACTGCCCAGGGAGAGTTGGGAGGCAGGAGAACTGCAAGGCAGAGGAGAGCCACGAGGCAGAGGGAGAAGGCAGGAGACAGTGAGGGGCAGCGGCGAGAGTTAGCTCCGCCCACCCCTCCGACGTCACCAGAGCGGGACCGGAGCTCCTCCTTAAAAGGGGAGGGGCCAACGGCACCCAGTCGTTCGGCGCGCGTCAAAGGCGAGCGTCAAAGGCGCTCGCCTTAGCGAGAGTGCCTTTGCGTAGGGCCTTGAGAAGGGACAAGCCACCACTGAAGGAGACCACAGCAGGCGCAGAGGACACACAGCAGATAAAGAGGACACAAAGCTGTTCGGCGCACGGCGAAGAGCCTTAAGAAGAGCCAAACTACACTTAACAAGGATACCTTAGAGCAGCAAGCAAACCTCTCACTCACCCTATCCTTTTATCCCTTCACCCTCATCGTACAACTCTCATACTAGCTCACAGACAACCACCGTCTCGGATACCCTTATCTCTTAAACCTCTCAGACACCTCAATCTTCCAGATCTCAGACATCCTAATCTTTCAAAATCTCGAACTAACTCTCAGATAGATTTGCTAATCTTTTTTTTTTTTTCTCTCAAATTCTCTAATTTACTGACAGGCAGACTTTGGAAATGGCAGGGAGGACTAGAAGCGCCAAGTCTACTATCAAGACCAGCATTCCAGTCACCATGGGGATCCAGGAGGCGACCACAGACTGCGTGCAGATGGAGGAGGACCCGGGACGGTGGACAGAGGTCTCCGTGCAGACCGAGGCCATCCCCCGGCGTTACACTACAGTCTCCATGCAGACAGAAGAGACTGAGGAGGCCGCTCAGCTGGATGGAGCCCTCTTGCAGGAACTGAGGAGCCTCAGGGAGGAGGTGCAACGCCTGAGAAGCATTCGAGAGGACGAGGCCTACATCGACGAAGTCGCCCAGGAGCTGTCCCAAACCACAGAGCAGGCCCACGACAAGTCCATCCTCGAGACACCCAAATCATCAGCTTTGAAACCAACAATTGGAATACAGGAAATGGCTGGCGGCACTGACTCCTGGCAGCTGGTGACCTCTTCCACAGGCAAACATAGGAGACGCCCTCCCCCCCCCCCTTTTTCAATCTCTTCATCTCCTTCTTTTTTTTCCCAACAGGGCAGCTCTACGTCAATCCCTCATCTCACCCTGAGGAACAGATTCCAGATTCTTCAGGAAGGAACTACCGATGAACAGGAGCAGGCCCAACACACAGCTCCATCTAATGACCGAAACCCCCCCGAAGAAGAGGCGCAGAGTAATAGTCATTGGGGACTCCATGCTGAGGGGCACCGAGGGACCAATTTGCAGACCAGATATACAATCGAGGGAGGTTTGCTGTCTGCCTGGAGCCAGGATATGGGACGTCACCGCCAGTCTTGATAAACTACTCATGCCCCAAGACCACTTTCCGATGCTTCTTGTCCACATAGGAACAAACGACACTGCCAGGAACACCCCGGAGACCATCACCAAAGACTTCGGAGCCCTGGGAGAGAGGCTGCAGTGGACAGGAGCACAGGTGGTCTTCTCATCAATCCTCCCAATTAGAGGCAAGGGCAGAGCCAGAGATGAATGTATCCGGAGGACTAACGAGTGGCTACAGGGATGGTGCAGGGATATGAACTTCGGATTCCTACATCATGGAGAGGCGTTACAAGGACTTCAGGGACCAGACGGACTCCATCTGACCAGAAAAGATAAGAACGTTTTCGGACATCGACTAGCCCGCCTGCTTCATAGGGCTTTAAACTAGGTAAGTTGGGGGAGGGTACCCACTCACATACTGGTGCAGAAAGGAACTATCCTGATGAGGTGAGTCGACACTATGCTCCCATGTCCGAGGTAAGAACCCACATTGCAAACAGTTCTCTAGGAGTCAAACCGACACAGGAAGGAAACACCTCACAGGGATTTAGCAAACACAAGGTATGGAGGGCCATGTATGTTAATGCACACAGTTTAGGCAATAAAATTCTGGAACTGGAGACTGAAATAAGGAATGCCGACCTGGATGTGGTGGCGATATCTGAAACTTGGTTCACGGACTCACATGGATGGGATATGGCTATACCTGGCTACAATATACTTTGTCAGGACAGAGAGGGCAGGTTAGGTGGAGGGGTAGCACTATACATTAAAGAGGACATCAAAACCACCAGGATCACAGATGTCAAGTACACCGGGGAGTCCCTCTGGGTAAACCTGGCAAGAGGCAGAGAAAAATGCCTGTATCTTGGTGTAGTATATAGACCCCCAAGACAACTGGAAGACATGGACGCAGAATTAATTGAAGACATAGAAAATATCACTCTACGGGGCGACGCTGTACTGCTAGGGGACTTCAACATGCCTGATGTAGACTGGAACACGTTTTCAGCAACAACTAGCGGCAGCAGGAGGCTATTAACCTCCATAAAGGGAGTACGTCTCAAACAGATGGTTATGGAGCCCACTAGGGCCCAGGCGATCCTCGACCTGGTACTCACCAACGGGGAAAGCGTCTCAGAGGTCTCGATAGGAGATACGCTAGCCTCCAGCGACCACAACATAGTATGGTTCAACCTTAGTAAAGGCTTCCCTAGGTCAAACACTAAAACAAAGGTACTAAATTTCCGGGGCACGCATGGGAAACTTCGTCCATCGGACGCTGCGGGACCAAGCGGAGACCGGTAATGTTGAAACTATGTGGTCAACCCTGAAATCAACTCTACACGAAGTGATTAGCCACTACATAAAATCAGTAAACAAATGGCAAAGAAACAATAAACCCCAATGGTTCACCAAGGAGATCTCGCACCTCATTATAAGCATACGAAGAAAAGAGAAGCTAACGTGGAATATAAGACCAGGTCTGCAGCGGTCAAAACGGCAGTTAGGGAGGCCAAACTTTGAGTGGAAGAATCTTTGGCGAAAAACATTAAGAAAGGGGACAAATCCCTCTTCAGGTATATTAGTGATAGGAAAAGGAACACAGACGGGATAGTACACCTTAGGAAACCGGACGGAAACTACGCGGAAGCGGATTCCGATAAAGCCAAACTACTGAATTAATACTTCTGCTCAGTCTTCACCTGCGAGGCACCGGGACGGTCCACAGTTGAAGGCAAAGCAAATCGCGGAGGACCCGTTTCAGAATTTTGAGTTCACACCAGGAGACGTATACAGCGAACTGACAAAACTCAAGGTGAACAAAGCCATGGGACCGGACAATTTGCACCCAAGAGTGCTCAGAGAGTTGAGCGACGTCCTGGCGGAACCGTTGACCGTGCTCTTCAATCTCTCACTTAGTATGGGGAAAGTTCCCTTGGACTGGAAAACAGCTAACATCATTCCTCTGCATGAAAAGGGTTGCAAGGCAGAGGCTGCAAACTATAGACCGGTGAGTCTCACATCAATAGTGTGTAAACTCATGGAAACACTAATTAAACGTAGATTAGACATGGTCTTGAATGAGGGGAGTCTACGGGATCCCAGTCAACATGGATTCACCAAGGGTAGATCCTGCCAATCCAATCTCATCAGCTTCTTTGATTGGGTAACAAGAAGGTTGGATCTGGGAGAGTCCTTGGACGTCGTGTACCTGGACTTCAGCAAAGCCTTTGACAGCGTCCCACACCGCAGGTTGCTGAGCAAGATGAAATCGATGGGCTTAGGAGACACGCTAACTGCATGGGTCAATGATTGGCTAAGCGGCAGACTTCAGAGGGTGGTGGTTAACGGTACCCTCTCTAAAACATCGGAGGTGACCAGCGGAGTGCCGCAGGGCTCAGTCCTGGGTCCACTCCTTTTCAATATATTCATAGGTGATCTGACTCAAGGGCTTCAAGGTAAGATAACATTATTCGCTGATGACGCTAAACTATATAATATAGTAAGTGAATGCAATCTACAGGATACTATGGCGCAGGACCTGCTTACATTAGAAAGTTGGTCCTCGACCTGGCAGCTAGGCTTCAACGCCAAGAAATGTAAGTTCATGCACCTCGGAAGAGACAATCCATGCAGAGCTTACACCTTGAATGGAGAAACTTTAACTAGGACTACAGCAGAACGAGATTTAGGAGTAATCATCAGTGCAGACATGAAAACTGCCACTCAAGTGGAGAAGGCTTCATCTAAGGCAAGGCAGATAATGGGTTGTATCAAGAGAAGTTTCGTCAGCCGGAAGCCTGAAGTCATAATGCCGCTGTACAGAGCCATGGTGAGACCTCATCTGGAATACTGTGTGTAATTCTGGAGGCCACATTACCGTAAAGATGTGCTCAGAATTGAATCGGCTCAGCGGATGGCCACCAGGATGGTCTCGGGGCTCAGGGGTCTCTCATACGAAGAAAAACTGAACAAATTGCAGCTCTACACTCTTGAAGAACATAGGGAGAGGGGAGACATGATTGAGACATTTAAGTACATCACGGGACGTGTCGAGGTGGAAGATGATATTTTCTTTCTCAAAGGACCCTCAGCCACAAGAGGGCATCCGCTCAAACTCAGGGGAGGGAAATTTCATGGTGACGCCAGGAAGTACTTCTTCACGGAAAGAGTGATAGATCATTGGAACAAGCTTCCAGTGCAGGTGATCGAGGCCAGCAGCGTCCCAGACTTTAAGAATAAATGGGATACCTATGTGGGATCCCTACGAGGATGAAGATAAGGAATAGGGTCACTAGGGTATAGACTTAAGGGGGTGGGTCAGTGGAGTGGGCAGACTTGATGGGCTGTAGCCCTTTTCTGCCGTCATCTTTCTATGTTTCATCTTTCTATGTTTACTAAACAGTGAAGTCATGATAATGTTGTAAACAACAATGAAACAAAAAAACACACAATACCCAGATGAATACCGGAAAAAGCTGTATATCAAAAAGGCATCTATTATAATAGCTTGGCAACTGTACTTTATTGTGAGCAATATGCAGTAGAATGATAATATCTGACACAGTCCATGTTTTGGCAATTCTAACCTTCCTCAGGAATCCATATATCCTGAAGACACATCAACTACATACTGTATAGAGCAGTGGTCTCAAACTCAAACCCTTTGCGGGGCCACATTTTGGATATGTAGGTACTTGGAGGGCCGCAGAAAAAATAGTTAATGTCTTATTAAAGAAATTACAATTTTGCATGAGGTTAAACTCTTTATAGTTTATAAAACTTTCCTTTAACAGTTAAAAGGAAAGATATATAAACTATAAAGAGTTTTACCTCATGTAAAATTGTCATTTCTTTAATAAGACATTAACTATTTTTTCTGTGGCCCTCACATTTAAAGTTTAATATCTTTTATTTCTCAAAACTGGCACATTTCAATCACTAAATTGAAAATAAAATCATTTTTTTACCTTTGTTTGGTAATTTCATCAGTCTCTGGTTGCACTTTATTCTTTTGATTGTACATCCAATATTTCTTCCCTTCTTTCAGCCTCCTGTATGCTTCCTCTCCTCCAGACCTCATTCCCTCCCCCAACTTTTTCTTTCTTTCTCTATGTCTGTCTTTCTCTGATTCCGTGTCCCATTTTTTGCTTTGTTTCTGGCTCGCTATCCCCCCTCTTCTTTCTTTCTTCCTTCCTTCCTGCCCTCTCCCATGCCACCGCCGCTGGGGAATAGGCTGCTGCCGCTGCTGCCATCGGAAACAGGCTGAGATCTCCCTCCTTCTCTTCTCCACGGGCCGACCAACTCTCGCCGCCTGCCGTCAATTCTAACGTCGGAAAGGACGTTCTGGGCAGCCGGGCAACGATTGGCTAGCCAAAACGTCCTCTCGACGTCAGAATTGACGTCGGGAGGCGAGAGTTGGTCGGCCCCGAAGAGAAGCAGGGAGATCAAATAACACGGTGCCGGCCTGAGAAGGGAAGGGAAGCAGGTTGGGCACTACTGCTCTAGACGAGCCGCACTCTAGGGAGAATAGTGGACCACCCCCCTCTTGGTATGCCATTGGAGCAGCAGCGTGTCTGGCTGGCTCTTCCGTGGATAGCGCAAGGAGCCACCAACCCGCGGCTTTGAACGGAACGAGCCGGCCAGACACGCTGCTGCTCCAAAAGGAAGATAATGATCCAGTTCAGACCGCGGGCCACAAATAAAATCTGGAGAACCACATGCGGCCTGTGGGCCGCGTGTTTGAGACCGCTGATATAGAGCTACGTTAGGCTCTCTTTTTCTCCTGCAATTTCTACTCCAAACAGCAGTACCCACAGCTCAGCTCAAGTACCGAACCATCTGACATCAGTTCTTATCATTCTATTGCATATCGCTCACGATAGAGTACAGTTGCCAAACTATTCCTGGACTTTTATAATAAATGCCTTTTTGATATATGTTCCTGTATTCATCCTGTATTCATCTGTGTGTTTTTTTGTTCCACTGTTTGTTTTTTTAAATTCTCGATTCATTTTTAAGCCATAAATAAGTGCAACATATTATACAATCATATTACACTATAAAAGCACTTAAATTCAATCACAATTGTACTCTATGACAAATAGATATATAATAATAATAATAATAATAACAGCTTATATACCGCAATACCGTGAAGTTCTATGCGGTTTACAAAAGATTAAGCAAAGGTACAAATTGACTGACTTCAAGAGGGGAAGAAGAAAGAGAAGTAATAAGACAGGAAATTCATTGTTGAGGAGAAAAGTGATCAAAAGGACAGTTAGTCGCTATTGAGGGGAAAGAGATAAGTGGATCAGTTGTCAAAATGTTTTAGGAACAGGTGTGTTTTTAGACGTTTCCTAAATTCCTCATAAGTAGAGGGCGAAAGTAATTGTTCTAGATCTTTACCCCATGATGCTGCTTGGTGTGAGAGAAGGTATTCATGGTGTTTTTTCAGTTTGCAACCTCTCACTGGGGGGGAAACGAAGTTGGAATGTGAACTTCTCTTGTGTCTGTTGGCTGAGAAGGAGAAAAGGTCAGTAATGTATTTAGGGGCAAGTCCGTGTAATGCTTTAAAGCAGAAACAGGTAAATTTGAACTTTACGCGTGCCTCCATCGGCAGCCAATGTAGCTGCCGGTAGTGGGGTGTCACGTGGTCAAATTTCTTTAGTCCAAAGATTAGTCTAACTGCAGCATTTTGCAACAGTTGTAGGTGTCGCATATTTTTTGGGGAAATTGCCAAATAGGCGATGTTACAGTAGTCAAGCAGGCTTAGTACGAGGGATTGGACTAGGATTCTAAAAACCGATGTAACAAAATAAGCTTTAAGGGATCTGAGTTTCCAGAGAGTAAAAAAACCGATGTAACAAAATAAGCTTTAAGGGATCTGAGTTTCCAGAGAGTAAAAAATCCCTTTCTGATTAAGGAGTCTACTTGGTCTTTCATGGTTAGGCATTGATCCAGAGTTACACTTAGTATCTTTATGGAGGGCTGGATAGGGTAACTAAGGTTATTGATACAGAAGGGTGATTTAATGTCAAGTGGATGTGGTGAAGCAATATATCACCCCTCCCCATACTCATATTCAAAAATTGCACTCAAATTAAAGAATTAAAAATATTTTCTAACCCTCCCTCCCACCCACCCACCCTTGGACATGCATGATCAAAGGCAAAATCAATTATAATTCTTTGCAAAATTTTGTCAATGGTTCCCAAATCTTCAGAAATTTCTTATAATGTCCCCGTTGTATAGCCATAATACGTTCCATTATAAAGACGTGACACAGAGACTCCCACCAAAAGGTATAGTTCAATTGATCCCAGTTTTTCTAATTACTTAAAATAAGCTGTATGGCAACCCCTGTCATAATAAAGAGAAGTTTGTTATTGTGAGATGATATTTGGTTTTTAGCTCTCATCAATGTGCCAAATAGCACAGTGTCTTATGTGAGTGCCACTAGACTTTCCATTACTTTGTTCACCTGATCCAAAATGGATCTCCAAAATTGAAATATCAAGGGACAATAATATAATAAATGATCCAATGTCCCAGGTTCAAGATGGCAGTGCCAGCATCTATTAGACTTGGAACTATCTAATTTCTGTAATCTAACCGGAGTCCAAAATGCTCTATATAACAAGAAAAACCATGTTTGTCTCATAGATGCAGACACCGTACATCTCATCCTCCCAAGTCCACTGTTTTTTTGAATCCTTTATCTAGTGGAATTGTTTCCCCTTTTCTTTGGTTGTGTTGGTCCTGATAATGTTGACGTCTAGAGGTTAATATTCAGTGCCAGCAGATCAAAGTTAATTGGTTATCTTTAAGCAGTTAATTTTGACCAAATTTTCAGCCTCAGTTCACCAGTTCACTGTATGGCTACTCCTGGCGGAATGCTGTCTACATATTTTCAAAATTCTGCAAACAATATTTAAAAATTCTGCAAAGTTTATTTGTAGTGTTTTGCATAGAATTCTCCTTTCCTTAGGCCTGAAATTCTTTCCTGCTTTTTCCTTTATCAGGTTCCAGCCTCCTCAGTTCCTTCCCTCACTCTAACTATAGTTCTGTCTCCCTCTAAATCCCATTCCTCTTTCACTTGCACCCTGAATTCCCCCTTGAAACCTATAGTCTGGCATTTCTATTTCCCTCTGTCCACTGGCTAAGAATTTCTTCCTCTCTCTCCCATCCCCTTTCTTGTCTTGGTCACTCTATCTTCCTTTCTTTACCATCCCCGCACCCCCATTTGCTGGTTTAGCATCCGTGGCCTGTCACCCTACCTACCACCTCTCTCACTTGCACCTTGAATCCCTTCCCTACTCCCCATGGTCTGGCAACTCTCTCCCTCTCTCTACGGTCAAGCATCTCTTCCTTCTCACCCCACCCCCTTTTCTGGCCTGGATTTCCTTCTCACCCCCTTTCCTCTCTAGTTACGGGTCCAGCATCCCTGTTCCCTCTCCTCTCCAACTCTGCCTGCAGGTCTAGCATCCATGTCCCTTCTTCTTTCCCCCCTACTTGCAGTCCAGGATCCATGCCCCCTCCTCTCCTTGCAATATTCCTCCTCCCCCCAAAAAAAATAAAAATAAAAATTGTGGTCTAGCATCCATGTCCCCATCCCCTCCTCCTCCCTTGCACAGGTCTGGCCTCTATCCCTCCAACCAACCCCTCACCCCCTCAGTGAGATCAGAGATACCAGCAGGCCTGCCAAAGCAGCTTCAGCAGCCGGCCAGCAGAGGCAGCACAGTGAAAGGGCTGCTTGCGGCCAGCCCTGCCAGAGCCTTCCCTGTTCAGCATTGAGTGAGAGTATTTTTCCGTTCCAGAGGATCTTAAGCCCTGAAGCAGCAGCAATACAGCCATAAAATGATGGCCACTGTCGGGGGATCCTGTGTCTTCTCAAGATAAGTAAATTAAAGTTATTTCAAGTATTACCAGCAGCTTATGCAGCATAACAATTCAAAGCATATGCGTAACTGTTTGTGATTGCTTTTTTGCAGTACCAGCAGTTTTGTGCAAAATTAAGATTTTTCAGCATATTGGTACTTTGTGACTGTTATTTTTTGTCTGCTGGTCTGAATAATTTATGGTAAAGGGTTTTTTTTTGCCTATGATAGATGGTATGAAGTAGAGCTAGAGGATCTCAGCTCACATCATTAGGGCACATTAGAAATGGCTCTATGTGCCTTCTGAGGCTTTTTTCCTTCACCTAGGTTTTCTCTGTGATTAGTACACATATACCAGTTTACTGGAGTGTGGTTTATTGTGTCTTACAGTTTGGTATCGCCAGTCCTTCCTTAGTTTATATTCAGAAATGCTTTTTACCATTTGTTAAATTTATTTGCAATTAGTGTGGATGTTCTATAAATGGTGCATATTAGCAGCACCTACAATGTAAGCACTGCTCAGCACAGTTTCCAGTCAACTGCTAGGCGCTGTTTATAGAATTCCACCTAATGGCACTTAAGTGTGATTAGGTGTGACTAGGCATCCTTACAAGTGGTTTCCTTCTCCTACTACCTCAGACAACTCTGGAAATTAAGAAACTACTTCACTGAACAGGACTTTACTTAACTACTATATGCTTTCATCCTCTCATGGACTACTGCAACATTCTACTCAACGGACTAACAGCGAAGAACATCCAACAACTACAATGAGTTCAAAATACAGCAATTAGACTACACAAAAACCTGCAACCCCATGACCATGTTTTCCCAGCACTGACTGGTTACCCATAACTAAACGCTGCATCTTCAAAGGCCTAGTTCTAGCATGCAAATCCCTCCATGACATGGTATCCAGACACTTCTCACATAAACTCCCAAACTCCCTCCCTACACCCCCAGGCAAGCACTTCACTCCCAGAGTGAAGCCTATATATACCCCCTGGACATGCCCTTCAACTGCAAACAGCCTGGAAACGATCCAACTCCCATTTCCTACCAAACATGGAACAACCTACCTCCACACATCAGATCCCTAGAGGGTCTTCTAAATTTCAGGAAAGCCATAAAAACCTATATCTTTGCCTCCCTCAAGCCCTGAAAATGCTCGATCATCTGCTAGATTCTGAAATCTCTGACAGAACTTATTTTGTGACTCTGGAATTCTGTATAGTCATTTAACCTATTTGATAATATTTTACCTCTGTAATTTTGTATAGTCATTTCACTATGTATGATAAAATGCCTTTACATGCATTGTTCCAAGAGTATTCTTAGGTGATGGTGTACTGTAATACTATAACTATTAATTTTTATCCTGTTCTGAGCTCTTTGGGGAAGTAGATACAGGTACTGTATATTAAGCCTGCATCTGATTTTTTCATAAGGCTTTCCCATACTAAGAGGTTCCCAGTAATCATGGGAGAAGATTTAGACATTGGGGTCTGCACCAAGAGGGCAATCCTTATGAAAGAGTATCTGCCTGGCCAGCTTCTAGCATAACTTGAAAGCCCATCAAAAGGTCCCTTGGGAGCAGTGCTCACTCCTGCGGAGATCAGGCATTGGAGCACAGACTGAATTGACCCTGTGACTGGCCAGGAAGCTTGACAGTGGTTATCTGCATCTCCCCACCCACCTTGAAGAACTGTGTGGGAATCAGTAGGGTCAAAGGTTTCAGGCACTGTGAGCCTGAATAAATGGCAGCCCGAAGAGAGAAGCTGCTGGAGCCACCCTTGCTTGTCTGAGGCAGAAAATCCTCCTCCATTTCCAGCTATACTGAGAAGCTGATGCAGGCACAACACATAACAGTTTTGTGAGTACAGATCATTACTGTCTATGAGAGACATTGGGTTGAGTCTGAATTTAGCAAAACTAAGGGTTTCTGGGGTTGTCCCAAAGGTCCCCCACCTCTAAAATCCTATATTGATGATTTTTGAAAAATTAGTTTTGTTCCTATGGGCCATTTCTTAGCACAATAAAGCACCCATGGTGGCTATCTTAGATTTCCTGATTTTATTTTAAAAGCCTCTATTTGCCTCAAAACACCTCAGTTATGATTTAAATCGATTATAATGGACTCAAGTGGTTTGACCCCTATATTATGCTAAGAATGTGCTGGATGGTCACCTGAGAAGCATCCGTGTACCTCGTACCATGGGGCATGCGAGGGGAGAGGGAACTGTGGGCATAACCCCCTCTGATCCCTCCATTGCTGAAGCCTCCAGAGCTGGAGTTGTGTAGGGGTGACTGTCACCAGCAAAACCAGCTCCATCGGTGCGTCCCACTGAATTGACTCATTGTTCCAGCTCTTCCAAGCAGCGATCTCCTCGATGCCATTCATCTTCTTTCAAGCACTCTGACCGAAGTCCTGTTAAGTCAGGTAAGGTGTGTCAGACGAGGAAGCCTGAACGACACCAGTCGGGTAAAGTGTTTAGCAAGACGAAGCATTCTGAGACCCCGACACCAGAATGGCGCCGGTTGAAGCAACCCTCTTACTCTTTGTTGCAAGACACAGATTTACTGGATGACTCTGACCCAGATCCCTCTCCATCGTCCATCGAGAATGAAGACTCTCCAGCATCAAACTCACCTAGACATTCTCCAGCTCGAGCTACCTTTCCTAAAGAAAAACTGTCCTTCACCAAATTTATAAGACAGATGAGAAAGGACCTTTTGGTGCCATTGACAACCTACTAGCAACACAAGCAGCTAAATTTGACCACCCCATATGCCATATGCTGACAACAACGACCGACTTCAAATCATTTCGAAAAGAAATCAAAACCTTGCTATTCAAAAAATTTATCTAGATATCAAAACTCATCCCCATGTCTATCCCCTCTCTTGTAAACTTCCTCTCTTTGTAAACTTCCCTTCAAAGTCTCATCCACTCTTGTAATTTTCCCTTCAAAGTCTCAATCATGTAAACAGCACCCTAAATTGTAATTTTCCTGGAAATGTCCAGCTATCTTCTTTTGTAATCCACCTAGAACTGCAAGGTACTGGCGGAATAGAAGTCACTAATGTAATTGGAGGCTGATTCTAAATACAGTAAAGAGTACCTTGAAACTCTGTATTATGACCAGCCTCCAAAAGAAATGCTGAAGCTCCCTTTACATGGCATTTTGCGTGAGATCTTTTACAAGAATCTCGAATCACCACTCTTGGTGCCGGTGGCTCTCAGAAAACTGGAATCACTCTACAATGAAATCTCTCTCCCAGGGTTTGATAAGCCACAACTTCCCCATCAATCCCTGGTGGTGGAATCTATTTTACAGAAGTCGACTTCAGTGAATGTTTATGCATTGGTTCTTCCGGGGAGGGAAGGCCACACTATGAATAAGTATGGCAGGAGACTTTATCAAAATTCCATGTTGGCCAACAGGGTGGTCAATTATAATTTCTACTTCTCCTGCTACTTAAAGCATCAGAAATATATTCCTGCCTGCAAAGTAAAGGGATTTCAACAACTTGTCTCCACTGTACTTCAGCTGTGAAAATATATGGTGAGTTCAGCCTAAGATACTTTTGAACTTACATCCAGAGCCTCTTCCATGTCGGTGGCTATGAGGAGACTATCATGGCTACGGGTCTCTGACATGGACGTCAACCACTAAGACCACTTGCCAATGTCCCTTGCTTGGGTGACGAGCTTTTCGGGGACTCCGCAGACACCATGGCTCAAAAGCTCTCAGCTCATGAGACTCATTGGGACCCGTTAGTTAAGCCCAAGAAAAAAACAGCCCCATTGAGACCTTTCAAGCCTGTCTTATCTTACCAGATAAAGCCTCTGCTCAACTACGGCCTCAGCAGAGGAAGAAGAAGCAACAACGTCCTGCTAAACTTCAGCCTGCTGCTCCAACCAAATCCACACAGTCCTTTTGACCTGTAACTGGAGAGCATAGCTTCAATCTCTGTAAGTCAACCTCTTCCTCAGCCAATAGGGGGACGTCTTCAGCTTTATATCCATCGTTGGGAACTTATCACTTCAGACCTTTCGGTACTGCAAATCACTCAGGAGGATTACGCTCTACATTTCACCGTCCTCCCTACAGATCATCCTCCAAGAGAGTCTGCTTTCAACCCTTGACAGTCCTTTCTTCTTCTTCAGGAGGTTAAATTCCTTCTTTTCCTCAATGCCATCGAAGAAATTCCTGTGGATCAACAACATCAAGGGTTTTAATCCTACTATTTTCTAGTGCTGAAGCAGACGGGAGGTCTGCGACCAATGTTAGATCAGCACTGAAAAAAGCTAGGAAGAACTTCTACGGCGAGACTATATCCAGATCCAATAACCAGAGCAGTACACTTTTCAAAATCTGGCGCTCCCTAACCTCCAAAAAAGACTCCACCTCTCTCCCCTCCTCTCCCTCTTCCGAAGCTCTAGCAAAATTCTTCAATGAAAAGGTCACTGCCCTACGCTGCTCCTTCCCACCCGCAATCTCCTACAACGCCCTAGTGCTCATTGACCCCTTCCCTACTCCAACGGCCTCTAGCAATATCCCTGCCGACAGATTCTGGGCAGCCTTTGAGCACGTACCCGAATCCATCATCCTTAAACTCTGTTCCAAACTGAAATCTTGCAACTGTTCTTTAGACCCTTTCCCCTCCTACCTCTACGAGGAAATACCCACTCAGGCCATCTCTTCCATTACCATACTCCTAAACTCCGCCCTGCATTCGGGCCTTTTCTCCCCAGAAATGGGCCATATCGCCTTAATCCCTCTATTGAAAAAACCCGACCTCGACCCCTCCTCTCCATCCAGCTATCGCCCAATAGCAAATATTCCTCTCCTAACCAAGATGCTCGAGACCATCATATCGACCCAACTCTCATCCTATCTTGAGAAATTCTCCATTCTCCTACCTTACCAATATGGCTTTCGCCCCAATTTCAGCACCGAATCCCTACTGACCTCCCTAATCTCCAAGGTTCAACAACTTCACTCCCGTAACAAGTTCGCCGTCCTCCTGCAATTCGATCTCTCCGCCGCTTTCGACGTTGTTCACCATGATATTCTGATCTACCAACTCTCCGAGATCAGTATCACCTCTACAGTCCTTGAATGGTTCTCTAAATTCCTCCGTTCCCTATCCTACATTGTCAATAGGAATGGCACCTCATCCCCCCCCTGGTCACCAATCTGCGGAGTCACGCAAGGACCTCTCTAAAACTCCTCCATCTATCCCCCCTTGAAACAATTTACACCTACGCTGATGACATCCTCGTCCTTCTCGAGACTGACTCGAACCTCACCAATCTCTCAGAGAACATATCCTCTTGTATCTCGAATCTCCAATCTTGGGCCAACACCGTCCAAATGAAACTGAATGAATCCAAGACAAAACTACTTTGGCTCGGCCCAAAATTAGCTCAGCTACCCACCTCAATTCCACTGTCCTCTGGCTCCACTCTGCAGCTCGAATTCTCCAGCAAGGTCCTGGGCGTCATCATAGACTCTACACTGTCCTTCACTGACCATCTCAACTCCCTGGTAAAAAAATGCTACTTCAGCCTACACATGCTGAGGAAAGTAAGATCCTGTTTCCATCAAAAACATTTTGCTGTTCTCGTCCAGTCCTTCATCCTCTCCAGACTGGACTACTGCAATTCTATCTTCATCAGCCTAACGAAGAAAAACCTTCACAAACTCCAACGGATTCAAAATGCCGCAGCCAAACTCATCTTTGCAAAAAGTAAATTCGACCACGTCTCACCGCTCCTTTCCAAGCTCCATTGGCTCCCGATGATTTCCAGAGTTCACTTCAAATGCATCTGCCTAACTTTCAAGATCCTCCACGGCATCCTCCCTCCATTAATTCCTCTTTCTTGGAATTCCTCAAACCTTAATACCACCAGACCTATCCAAAAATCAAAATTATCCTTCCCCTCACTAAAAGACATTTCCCACCCTGGAAAACTGGGGACTTCCCTCCTCTTCAGATTCATCGAGCTCTGGAACGGCCTTGCCTCCCCTCTCCGGAACCTGAGTGCTCTCCAACCCTTCCGCAAGCGTCTGAAAACCTGGCTTTTCTCAAAAACCTAACTCTCCCTCCTTCTGACATCCTAGCCCGCTAACATTCTTACTTCTCCGATCTTCACCCAACCCTTCCTTGGAATTCCTTTCTCTTTATAATTCCTGTAAACCGTGCCGAGCTCCACAAATGTGGAGATGGCACGGTATATAAACCCAAGATTTAGTTTAGTTTAGATCTCAGAGCTCTCAACAAGTTTCTTGTCAAAGAAAAATTCTGAATGCTATCTCTAGCCACTCTGTATCCCCTCTTGGCTCACGAGAAATATCTCAGTTTCAAGTGGCTTCTTACCACTATCAGTACAAGGTCCTGCCATTCAGCCTGGCATCTTCTTCCAGAGTCTTCACGAAGTGCCTGGTTGTAATGGCAGCGGCCTTGAGATCTCAGGGTCTTCAGGTGTTTCACTATCTGGACGACTGGCTCATCAAGGACCTGTCCTGTCAGGATGTTGTGCTAGCAACAAATCATACCATCTTGTTTCTCCAAAACTTGGGTTTAGAGATCAACTTTCCCAAGTCACAGCTTCTTCTGTCGCAAAGGCTTCAATTTATAGGAGTGATTCTCGACACTACTCAAATGAGAGCATTCCTTCCCCAGATTCGTCAGGATGCTCTGATCCAGCTTTGTCATCAAGTGAACCAGCTCCAATCCATATCAGCCAGGTGAATGATGGTTCTTCTGGGCCATATGGCATCTATTGTCTACGTAACATCTCTGGCGAGACTCCATCTCAGAACCCCTCAATAGTCTCTAGCCTCTCAGTGGTCCCAAGCGATGGATCCTCTCTCACACCATGTTACTGTGACATCGTCTCTTTGACAGTTGCTGCAGTGGTGGATGATTTCATCCAGTCTCTCCAGGGGACTCTGGTTTCACATTCCTCTTCATCACAAAGTTATGACCACAGATGCATCAACTTATGCCTGGGAAGTGCATCTGGATGGTCTACAAACTCAAGGTCATTGGTCCACTAAAGAACGGAAGTTCCATATCAATCTTCTGGAACTCAGGACGATTTACTACACTCAAAGCTTTTCAGCATCTCATCGACAGTCAAGTCCTCTTGCTTCGCACGGACAATCAAGTAGTGATGTACTATATCAACAAGCAAGGAGGCACAGGATCTCTCCTTCTTTGTCAGGAAGCTCACAAGATTTGGCTTTGGGCGACCTCTTGGAACATATATCTGAGATCAGTCTACATTCAGGGGGAAGAGAATTGCTTAGCGGACAAGCTCAGCCGAATTCTTCAGCCTCACGAATGGACACTCAACTTGGCAGCTCTCCATCCCATCTTTGCTCAGTGGGATATTCCTCAAGTAGACTGATTTGCGTCTCCCCACAACAACCCCCAGTTCTGCCCCAGTTCTGTTCCAGATTTTACTCACCTCAACGTCTGGAGGCAGATACATTTCTCCTGGATTGGATACACAAGTTTCTCTACGCATTTACACCTACTCTTATTCTCAGGACTCTTTTCAAAGTCAAGCAGGAGTCAGCGATCATGATTCTCATAGGTCCTCGGTGACCCAGGCAACCTTGGTTCTCCCTTCTACTTCAGCTCAGTTCCAAGGAACCCATGTCTCTGCCTATATTTCCATCTCTTCTTACGCAGAGTCAGGGTGCACTTCTATATCCCAACCTTCAGTCTCTACACCTGACAGCTTGGTATCTCTCGGGCTGAATGCAACTGAGCTTGGCCTCTCTCAGCTGGGGAGACTTATTCTAGAAGCCTCCAGGAAACCAGCCACTCAATGTTATCAGCAGAAGTGGACACATTTCTCCTCCTGGTGTCTTTGTCATCATCATGATCCAAAATCCATTTCAGTTTCACTATTCCTGGATTACCTTCTTCATCTGTCAGAGTTGGGTCTCAAGTCTACATCTATTAATAGAGTCAATCTCAGTGCTATCACAGCTTTTCATCAACCAGTAGAGGATAAACCTCTCACTGCTCATCCTTTGGTATCCAGATTTATGAAAGGACTTTTCAATGTGAAATCATCTCTCAAACCTCCTCCAATAGTCTGGAACATTAATGTAGTTCTTGCTTAATTGATGAAGCCTCCATTTGAACCAATGTCTACGGCTCATCTCAAGTATCTTTCCTAGAAGGTTGTTTTTCTCATCTCACTCACTTCCGCCAGAAGAGTGCCTGAACTTCAAGCATTAGTAGCAGACCCACCATTCACTGTGTTCCACCATGACAAAGTGGTCCTGCGCACACATCCAAAGTTTCTACCAAAAGTTGTTATGGAATTTCATCTAAATCAATCAATTGTACTTCCTGTATTTTTTCGTAAGCCTCATTCTCACTCAGGAGAAGCAGCTCTTCATACGTTGGATCGCAATCGAGCTTTGGCATACTACCTCAAAAGAACAAAGTCGCATAGATCATCTTCTCAACTTTTTGTCTCCTATGATCCTAACATGCTGGGGCATTCTATTTCCAAGAGAATTATTTCCAACTGGCTAGCTTCCTGTTACGCTCAGGCTGGACTGTAACTGGAGAGTCGTTTCACAGCCCATAAAGTTAGAGCTATGGCAGCCTCAGCAGCTTTTCTTACATTTACCCCTATTGAGGAAATATGTAAAGCTGCCACCTGGTCTTCGGTTCATACATTCACCTCACCTCTTTCTCCAGATGGGATGGGAACTTCGGCCAGTCAGTGTTACAAAATTATTTTCCTATATGTCAACTCTCCCACCATTCCCTCATGGCTAGCTTGGAGGTCACCCATTAGTGAGAATATGCCACCTGCTTGTCCAGGGATAAAGCATAGTTACTTACTATAACAGGTGTTATCCAGGGACAGCAGGCAGATATTCTCACAACCCACTCACCTCCCCTTGTTGGTTTCTTAACTGGCTTACTTAACTGAGAAACCGCGCACTTACATCGGGCGGGAAGGCACTCACAAATGTTCGGTTCGGGCTATTGTGAACTTTCTGAAAGTCTTAAAGTGGTGATGCACTTTTAAAGTGTCCGTACTGGGGCTCCATCAGTGATGTCACCCACATGTGAGAATATCTGCCAGCTGTCCCTGGATAACACCTGTTACGGTAAGTAACTGTGCTGTACTTCTCTTCCTAGTGAAGGCTGAGTTGTCCTGAAGGATGTGCAGGACCACGGGCTGGATCTCATCCTCAAAAGGCAATTTGAGTCCTTGGCTTTGGGTGATGCCAGCAGCAGCAGCAGCTTCCTTTGTGATACACACCTGCCATAAAATGCTATGCCAGGTTCTAACTTCAAAGGCGAGCGCATACTCCCAAACGGTACTGTTGGGGGCAGATTATGTTGCAGATAATATGTGTGACATTCTCAGAGTCATTAGCAAAGTGTCTGCTTATTGAATTTCCGCATGCAGGATGCTTTGTATCAGACAATGGATGGGAGATTCAGCCTCTAAAGCCAGGTTGAGCAAGCTACCTTTTAAAAGGCAGATGCTCTTTGGCAAAAGACTGGACAGCCTTATGATCAGTGTAATGGACAGACATCCTAAGTCTCTCCCAGATAACAAGCCACATATGCCTAGAGGGCCAAGTTGTGGCTCCTTTCAAGGATGCAGGTGACCTTGACAGTCCTCAGTGAACTTCTCTATGCAGAGGTCATTTCAAGGGTCTAGGCAGAGGTTTGGTTCCTTGGGTCATATTTCTGCATCCAGTGTCTGTTCAGCAACCAATCCCCAAAAGTCCCTATGTTGCTAATCCCTCTCCGATCTTCCATGGATAGGTGGGAGACTTGTATAGTATCAGAAAGCCTGGGAACAGATTTGCACAGACTAGTGGGTGCTGGACATTATTCGAGAGGGTTACAAGCTCAAATGGACTTTTTTATAGACTTCCTGGCCAGAGAAAGCAGCCAGAGTACAGGCAACAGTGCAACAGCTGCTGCAGATTCAGGTGGTAGAAGTCCCAGATGCAGGGAGGCAGAGTAGAAAATGTAGATGATTTCTTCTGCAGTACTCGCGGGTGAAGATGGATTACCCACAGATTCAGGACTCATGTGATTATCATCGAGGTAAGAATGTAATCTTTCATTTGGGCTCTACAGAATGTAGTAATTCATGTGTTAACTGCTTAGCACACTTTAGTAAAAAGGCTGGTGATGGATAAATTGAAAAACCTGCTCTGGGCAAGCCACAAACTAGTGTCTTTTTGTCTCATAGCTATGATGGTCTGCTAGCCACAAGAGCAGCAAAAATAGACACCACCAATGTTCCCTCTAAGGTTTGATGAGGTGTGTGCAAAAAAAAATATGCATGAGCGACAAGTTACATACTCCACAAATTTATGAGCATTTTTAAACAAATGTAGTTTATCCTTGTACTACTTATGTAATTTTAATCATCTATGGATATGTTTGTATGTTTATTGTTCAAATGGTTTTATTTATTTCCCCAAATTTATTTTTGTTATACGCATTGAAAATATTTGATATTGCGTTTAAATCAAAATCTCAATAAACTTGAAACGAGTGCCCGTGAGATTGTGGGAGGGTTAAATACTCAAAACTTAGAAGTTTTTGCTACGCCAGCTTTCTGGTATCTTTACATACAGTGGCGTACCTAGCATATGTAACATCCGGGGCCCATCATTTTTTGGCACCCCCCCCCATCTGTAAGAAAAACATGATTTTTAGTAACAAACCACACGTCACACATGAGTACCTAGGAAAAGGCAGCATCTTACATATTGCAGTGAGCAGTACATCAATACACCCATTGTAAAACTAAACAAGCCAGACCAGCACAGATCAATCCTACACCGTCAATCCTAACAGAAAACCATGTCTTTTTTTTTTTAGTTCAATAATTTTATTGAATATTATGAGAAATATACAGAAAGCAGTTCAAACACATAGAATCAGAGTAAAAACATTTGGTGTAGAAAAAATCCATATCTACAATCATTTGTATACAACCAAAATAGTGAAAGGATCCAGAGTATTGGAACTGCTAATGAAAACCATGTCTTTCAAACACACAGAACACAGAAAACACCTTCGCCTAGTATGGAATATGTCATCACAAACTAACCCCTCCCCCTTTTACAAAACTGTACTGTGGATTTTAGCCACGGTGGTAACAGCCCTGACGCTCATAGAATTCTGAGCATCAGAGCTGCTACCACCACGGCTGGCGCTAAAAAACGCTCCACAGTTTTGTAAAAGGGGGGATAAAATAGAAATACACAGTTTCAACGCTCTAGCTCAGAGATGCCCAAACTTTTTGGGCTTGCGAGCTACTTTAAAATGACCAAGTCAAAATGATCTACCAAAAATAAAATTAAAAAACACAAAGCACACTATATGCTGAGAAAATGTTAATTATCAGTCCTATTCTGGGTTTTTTTCAAAGAAGTCAAGGCAGATGACTCTATGCATTGTCACCTCAGTAACAACCATACAAAAATAGACAAATATACCCCCCATCCTTTTTATTAAACCACAATAGCAGTTTTTAGCGCAGGGAACTGTGCTAAATGCCCAGCGCTGCTCTCGACGCTCATAGGCTCCCTGCGCTAAAAAACACTATTGCAATTTAGTAAAAGGGGGCCATAGTGCAAAATATAGACAGCATATATAAATTCAGACACATTTTGATCACTAAATTAAAAATAAAATCATTTTCCTACCTTTGTTTGGTAATTTCATCTGGTTGCACTTTATTCTTCTGACTGTGCATCCAATATTTCTTCCCTTCTTTCAGCCTCCTGTATGCTTCCTCTCCTCCAGACCTCATTCCCTCCCCCAACTTTTTCTTTCTTTCTCTGTCTGTCTTTCTCTGATTCTATGCCCCATTTTTTTGCTTTGTTTCTGGTTCCCTGTCCTCCCCCCTTCTTTCTTTCTTCCTTCCTTCCTCCGTGCCCCATTTTTTGCTTTTTTTTCTGGCTCCCTGTCCCCCCCACCCCACCTTCTTTCTTTCTTTCTTCCTTCCTACCTCCCCCATGCCACCACCGCCGCGGAATAGGCTGCTGCTGCCGCAATCGGGAACAGGCCGAAATCTCCCTGCTTCTCTTCTGCACAGGGCCTATCAACTCTCGCTGCCCGACGTCAATTCTAACGTCGGAAAGGACGTTCCGGGCAGCCAGGCAGCGATTGGCTAGCCAGAACGTCCTCTTGACGTCAGAATTGACGTCGGGCCGCCACGAGAGTTGGTCAGCCCAGCAGGGAAGAGAAGCAGGGAGATCAAAGACACGGTGTCGGCCTGATCCCCGATGGCAGCAGTGAGAAGGGAAGGGAAGCAGGTTGGGCACCACTGCTCTAGACGAGCCGCACTCTAGGGAGAACAGAGGACCGTGAACCCTCGCACCCCCACCCCGACGTCCGATTCCTCCCCCAGCCTCCCCTTACCTTTGCGACGCGTGTGTGCGCTGTGACGAGAAACTTGTGCGCTGCGATGTAATATTTTGTGCGCCAGCGCACGCCAGCGCAGCTTAGCGGGAACACTGGACACCACCTCTCAAATCTGCTGACCACGACGCCCAACTACAAAACATTCAGGAAAGAACTGAAAACCATACTATTCAAGAAATTTGTCAAATGATCTAGCCAAACCATATTGACCCTTCCCAGATCCCGACGCATATTATAGCTATCAACCTTGTAATCTCCCTGGGAATGCCCAGGCTAATTTCTTGTTTTAAACCGCCTAGAACTGAAAGGTATTGGCGGGATAGAAGACATCAATGTAATGTAATGATTTTGTGTAGACAAACTTTTGTCAAAGAATAGGAGAGGAGCTAATCATTTGAATTTCAGCTCCATAACCAACAAATCTTCCTATCATCCCTCCTATTAGAGATAATATATGTCTGTTAGTTTAAAATATGAGCAAATAGGCCTGTAAAACACATCCTGAATGAAGATTTATGAGCAGTAAGTTGGAGACCATTATGAAGCAGGTTAATACGTTAATAACTATATCGTTTACAGTTCTTCTTTATTGCATTTTCATAACACATTGTAGTTGGATACTATAATTAATTTGAATAAAAATGCAGACAACTTGCGCACACACATTTATATACATGTTGAGAGAAAGCATGTATCTAGCAAAGGTTTCTTACAAAAAGGTGTTTACTTAAATAGTCACGTTCTAATGTCTTCTACCTTATTTTCATAGTTACTGTTGCTTTTTATTTATTTAATTTATACTTCCAGTTTGCTCAAACAATAGATACTTGTATATTGTGAACTGAACTAATAAAAATTCTGTCCTGGTTTTTTAGCTTACATTCTAAAGTATTCTAATATTTGCAATCATTATTTCATAAGGAAACTAAATTAGAAATAATTATTCAGCTGCACCTCTTTCCAACAACTTAAACTCAGCGAACAAGAGCTGGAATTCTCTGGCATTTTACTAGGCAACTAAACAAGCACACAATAAAACTCTCAGGACTGATCAAAACTGTCCCATTATTATTTATATCTAGTTTTATTCTTATTAGCAATAGCAATTTAGAAAGGATTTGCTTTTCCACAGAATTGGAGTACTGCGCATTTTAATGAGCTGATCTCCAGCACATTAATATAAATCAGAGTTTTCCCTCATTGGGATGAGATACTGCTACCATCGCTTAACCAAAAACAAAAGATTTATTTGTGTTCAGAGAGATTGCCCCTGTACTGCCCTTGGAGTTCTCATTACTGAGTCACACTACGCCAGGATTCTTTTATCAGTGCATAATTCAGACAGTAAATTTGGCTCCCAGGCCTATCTCTGCTCCTCTGTTCAATACTTTTTATTGCTTGAAATAAGTGAACAGGACTTTTTTTGATGAGTGAACTGTTTTTGTAATCTTTTTTTTTTAACAGGACTTTATGCTGGTTTCCCACAGGTAAATGTTTGCTGCTGTTTTACAGTTTTGCAACTAATATTTTGTTAAAGCAAAAGTAACAAAACTGGGTCCTTAGAACACGAGGGGGTGCTGAAAAGTTCTCAGCCCAACCAAGAAGAGAATGACATGGATACGGTTCAATAAGTGATCTGAAATAATGTCAAAACAGAGAATTTTCTTTCTGCCAATTGGCACTTACAATAAGAGAAAACTTTAGCTACAGTGTTAAAATAATGCTCAGAATTTAGGAAGTTGGTTGGTTGGGCTGAGAACTTTTCAGCACCCTCTTGTACTTGTTATTGAGGTCATATTTGAGAAGTTCTAACATTTAAATGGGGAATCTTTTATATTTTTCCCAATAATATACAAATATAGTACACTGTGATATATAATGGTGTTTTATGTATATTTTATTAAAGTGTTATTAAAATATAAAATATGTATCATATTTTGCATTATCTTATTTAATTGCAGAAGCAAATCTTGGAATGTTCTACATAGCATTAAAATACAGCAGATTGTATGTGAATATTGTGATTAAGTCTTCTGATTTGAACCAGAAATCCCTGATCAACCTCCCTCCCCTCAGTGGGAAAGTTGAGGTTTCTGGTTATAATTGAACCCTCTGAAAATTGCCTCTCACACAGATCTAGTTGCTTTAATTTGGCAGCTACCATCATGACTGGATGACATCAAAGCAGCGTGAGAGCTTGTCTTTGCTCCCAGTGTGAAAACATTAGTGACATCAAGCCATCATATTTTACTGAGCATTAGAACACAGATATGGCAATTCAAGACCATCTCATCACTTTTCATTCATCAGAATCCAGTGCTATCATCCTAACAGTTTTTGGTCAAGACTAACAATCAGATATTAAGTTTAGGCATATGGAATGATAGAGAAGAATACTCTTTCCTGACAAGATAGCACCTAGCTTTAAGTTCATATTTAAAAATCTATCAGACTAATTACTGGCAACTGGTGAATGTATATCTTCTTTATCTGTGGATTTTCATTGACTTATAAAGATACTTTTATGTATACATACTAGTATATAAGTATAAAGGCCCAAATTCTATAAACAGCGCCTAACTTAGGTGCCCATTTTTTTTTTTTTTGGGGGGGTGTCTGATACGATAAGCGGCTATCTAAATTGAATAACAAGCTCAATTAAGCTCTTTAATTGGCGATAATTGAAAATTAGGTGCCTATCAAGAAATATCAATTCTATAAAACTGCACCTCCAAAAAATTAGGCAGCCATTAAAAAATTACCATATTTTCACTCCATAAGACACGCTTTTCCCCCCCCCCAAATTGGTTTAAATAAGGGTGCATCTTATGGAGCAAATACCCAAACCACCACTCCCATCCCCCAGTTACCTTATTTTAATTCTGATGCCCTCCCTCGCTGGACGCAGCTGCCTCTCTAGTGGAAGAGTGGCGCGCAAGGCTGCCTGCCTGGTCGGCTGATGCAGCTGCCTCCTCTTCCCTTCTCTAGTGGTAGAGCGGTGTACAAGGCTGCCTGCCTGTTCCCACACCGCTTCCATTAATGCGGGAAGAGGTGCGGGACCAGGCAGGCAGCCTTGTGCGCCACTCTGCCGTTAGAGAAGGGAAGAGGAGGCTGCCGCATCAGCCAACCAGGCAGGCAGCCATGCGTGCTGCTCTGCCATTAGAGAGGCAGCCGTTTCTTTACACGGGCAGCAGCTTCCCTGCGGACAGGGCGCAAGCAGCAGCCATTGGAACTGGAAGCTGCTTAGAGTCCTGGCATGGTGGCACGGCCCTGACAAGAGAGCCAGTGGCTATAGCAGCGGTGGCGGTGGGTTTTGGCCTCCCGATGGCCTCCCTCCCTTCCCCCATGGCAGCGCTGGGCAGCACTTTTGGGCCTCAGCCACCTCCACCGCCGTTCCTCTGACTCCCTTCGTCTCAGGCTGGACATGTCTAACCAGAGCTCCAGGAGGAAAATAAGGTACGGGGAGAGTTCGGAGGGGGTACGGGGGGGGGGGGGTGAGCCCTGCCTGCCTGCTTGCCTTAGGGTGGGGGGTGGGGATGAGGAGTACAGGAGGAAGGAAATAAAGCTTGATATGGGGAGGGAAAGAGACAGAGCAAAGAAATGCTGAAGGAGGAGGGAGCATAGGGACAGGGACATGGAATAATGCTGGAAAGGGGAGGAATAAAGATACAGAGATGTTATACTTAATGGAAGGGGAGGAAAAGGTACACATGGATAGTGAAGAAGAGAAGAAAGATTGTGCACATTGGGGGGCCCTGCCTACCTGCTTGCTTCGGAGTGGGGGGCCCTGCCTGTCAAATAAGAACATAAGAATTGCCGCTGCTGGGTTAGACCAGTGGTCCATCGTGCCCACTCTCTCCTGCTGCACCAAAATACCCGACACAAAGTCTATGAGGCATCTCAGGGACAGCTTCTCCCCCCCCCCCCCTTCCTGACCCTAAAGATGACTACATGTGTTTACAGCAGTAATGTATACACACACAGTTTCAATGAAAATAAAGGTTTCTTGACATATTCCAAAAATACACATCTATTTAAAACATAACAAAGACATTAAAAAAAAGAAAAGAAATACAAGTTCATTCAAATCTCTCCAGTCCATAAATTGCAGAGTACATGTTAGCCCACCCCTCACACAGATCCAGAGTCCCAAGTGCATGCAGAGGCAGACCCCCCCTATCCAAGCACAGTTTCCATTGTCACTACTACTCTCCCCCCCCCCAAGACAGGTTCATTTTCAGATCCCCATCCTCTCCCCCCCCTCCAACTTGCTGTGTGCAAGGGTACCAGATTTGGTAAGTCCATAACAAATAAACATCTGACACCATCCCAGCCCCACCCATACCCTGCTCATTCCCCCCCCCTACACACACACAAAGTCTCAAACCTAGCCCACCCACAGGGTCCTGTCCCACCCTTGCCTATCCCTAGTTTCACTTCTACACCACCCAAACCCCCTGGCCGAGCATCTCTGTATCTAGGGTTACCATATATTGAGGGGTAAATCTCTGGACATATGGGCCTACCCTGTTAAGCCTGCAGTTGCCACCCCGTTCTTCCCCCAATCCTGCCCTTACAAAGCCTTTTTTTGTCTTCCCCGACGATCTTCATCTGCAGGACCTGGAGCCTGCATGGATGTGTGTGACGTTATCTGCACACGCTCAGAGAACCTCAAGATGCAACCAGAGCTTGTCAGGGCTTTCCAAAACCCAGACAAACTGCTAGGTTTAGGAAAGGCTGTCCAGGAACCCAGAGAGTCCTCTAAAAAGAGGACATGTCCAGATTTCCATGGATGTCTGGTAGCTCTACCTCTATCTCCAGCCCCCTACCTTGGCCATCTAGGGGTGGAAGATGATTCTTGCGAGTCTCTCTGTCCCATGTACTTCCTCTGGTGCAGCAATTTCCAAACTTTGGGCAGATGGCAGCATTAACCGTTGTCCTGCCCCAGAAGCCCTCACTCTGCAGCACTTCCTGTTCCCACATGGGCACCCACTGCAGAGTGAAGCCTTCCAGGAAGCTGCCCAAAGTTTGGAAATGGCAGCACTGGAAGAGGTTATGTGGGGACACGGGAGACTCACAAGAACCATCCCCAAATCCAAGTTGAGGGAAATGTGCAAAGAATAGGGTTACCAGATGTCTGGATTTACTTGGACATGTCCTCTTTTTAGAGGACTGTCCGGGTGTCTGGATATTTCCTAAACTGGAGGGAGTATGTCCAGATTTTGAACACACTCTCTTTAATGTGGGAGCTGGACTGGAGAGAGTATGTTGAAAATCCGGATGCACTCCCTCCAGTTCAGGACGACATGTCCAGATAAATCCAGAAATCTGGTAACCCTACTCTTTGCACATTTCCCTCTGTGCCAAACCCAGGTCCCAAGTACTTTCCTCTCCCACTTCCAATTCCTGTTTTCCTTCCCCCTTCCCATTTATCCATTCCCACCTCCCCCTGTTGCCTCACAGATAGGGGGTCCCACCTCATCCCTCTGTTGCCTCACAGAAGGGGGGGTCCCACATCCTCTCCCCTCCCATCCCGCCCCCCCTACAACTATGAGGCCCACTATGGGATACATAGCTGATCAGGATTGGGCATGTGTTCAGCTTGCTATCTGGACCCTGGATCTGCAATCAGACCACTGTGAGGTAGAGTTGGTGGTGGATCAATGCAGAGGCAGTCTTGCAGAGTCAAAGGGTCCATGGTGACCCAACTACCCTTGAGAGGGAGGCAGAGGCCATAGTGGGCCCTAATGGGGCCCCTTACCCCAGCCTCGGCCACACGCCTATGTTCTTGACCAGATGTGCCAGGGGAGGACCCTTGGCTGGTAGAGGCCTGCCTGGAGGAGGCCTGTAGGGTTGGTTGATCTATAGGGGTGTGACCCTGGACGATGAGCTGGCCAGTAAGCACAGTCTGCAAATTCTTGTGAGATTGCCGGGTGGCAATTTGCTCCACAACCAGATTAGCGAGATGCTCATTCATAGCATCCGCCTACCTGGCGAGGGGGAGGGTGCCGGATCGCGGAGGGCACTGCTCGCAAATCGAGGCAAGCTCGGTTTCCGAGGCGCCGATTTTGCGAATGTTTTGCTCGTCTTGCAAAACACTCGCAAACCGGTGCACTCGTAAACCGAGGTACCACTGTATTGGTTTTATTTCTATTATTGATTGTTCTGTATCAGTTTTTTCAAATTTACATCTACTGGCTTTATATTTTGCACAGTATTAGGGGACATGTGTCACTGTTTCTATGGTGTTGTGGTGTTGCATTGTATGTAGAATCTGGTTTCTTGGTGGTTCAGTTTAACTTTTGTCTTCATATTTCTATTTTTAGTTTGTGATTATTCCATATTGGGCGAGGGTGTATCTCTGTTCTGTGTGTATGAAAAGGACATGGTTTTCTGTTGGCATTGACTGTACAGGATCAATTGACTGTGCAGGATCTGGCTTGTTTAGTTTTACAATGTATGTGTTGGTGTTCTAGGGCTCACTGCAGTGTCTAAGATGCTGCCTTTTCCTAGGTACACTCTTGTTGTGCGCTATGTGGATTGTTCCTAAAAATCATATTTTTCATATAGATGAGGGTGTGTGTGTGTGTGTGTCAAAAAATGATGGGCCCTGGGTGTCACATATGCTAGGTTCGCCACTGGCTTAAAGATCAATTAATTAAACATCTCTTGCTAAAATATGTCAGGGATTCCTTACAAACACCAAACTGTGACAAACCACCCACCGAATAATCTCCCCAACCAACAGGGAGGGTGGGAGGGACATAATCAGCTCATAATTTCCCTTCCTGCTGACAGAATGCCACTGAAAACACCAGGAACCCCATTGGCTACAGATTCCATCAGTCACAATTGCCCTCCATTATCTAAGGTAAAAACTCGGGGGGGGGGGGATGGGTATTTGTGCACCCCTTATTCTGCCCCAGGAAATTCTGGGACTTTGTTCAATGTGTGCAACTCACAACCCCATCCCCTCCCCCCATGAATCACAGTAGGCAAATTAATATGGAATAATGGGGCTGCAGCCTTATTATATAACTTGAAAAGCATCAATAAACATACATTTTATCTCCAGCCAAACATCAAAATTGTAAATTCCTTAACTGCTTGACTAGATGATACCATACTAATCCAGTTGATATCATACATCACTTTTGGCTATCATTGGCCCTTGCCAGGGGTCATTTGGATTATATGCCATCGTAAATAATTAATAAGGCACAACATTTAATTCTCAAGTGGTGACAAAAGAGAATATGCTTAGTCCGCATCACCTATAATCAGAAACCGCATTACTAGAAGAAAATATTCCTTTCAATAACTTCTTTGCCAAACAAAGAATAAGAAACTTCTCTCTCCCCACAATATTTGCAGTAAAATACAACACTTACCAAAGCTACCAACACTACTGACTGTGACCAACCCTCCCCAGCTATTTTCACAATGAATTCAAGTATCAAGCTTTCTTTAACAAGGAAGCCAAGTACAGTATTAATCTGGAGGTCCTCAACACCATCCCAAACTTCCTCCTATCCATTGCATAAGACTTCAAGGTATTAGTTGATAAAGACTTAGATAGTATCTTCAAAACTAATGCTGGATTTTTACTAAGCAGTGTAAGAGCATTCTACTATGGGCCGGCATGATAAATGCTCTGACGTTCATAGGAATTCAATGAACGTGGTAAAATGCTCTTATACTGCTTAGTAAAAGGAGCCCTAAATTAGTAAAGCTCTCCAATATTATTCTGGCATTCTTGGTGAATTTTTCTCTGCATCCAGCACAAGCAACCAAAAACGGAATCAATGAAAACAAGATAATGCATCAGCCACATCACTGTCCCAACTAATATGACATGCTGTCATTAAAATATTTAAACGCAACCATCTCGATACAATCATGTACAAGACTGCTAAAGTTAAATGGCAGCAAACAAATTGTCGTTTTATAGCAAAAACTACAAACGTATTTGTCCGATCTAATAACCAGTCTTCTATAACCCCATAACATCAATGCTACCCAAACAGGAAACAATTCCAAGAAATGTGGATTTCAAGGAAACCTCTGTTTCTGCCATTTACCTCAACAAATCCAGATACTATTAAACTACTAGGAGTTGTATTTGGCAGTCAGCTTTTTGTGCTCATATATTTGTCACAAAGAAGTGTATGTTTTATTTGCAAATTATTTGAGCAGTGTGACCCCTTTTAGCCACAATATCTGTGTGAATATAGATACATTCATTTTAACATTGCAGTTGAAGTACTATTCAATTTATGATGGGGTGCAGTGACAAATTTAAAAAGATTGCAGCTAATTCAAACATTAGCATTATGTTTCTATGTGTTGCAAGGCAATACACCCATACAACACCTTTGCTCCAGGCAAAACATTGTCTTCTCATTATTCCAAGAATTAGACTACCTCATTATCTCTCAGCACCACTAATCCCTTATAATCCAACAAGAGTATTAAGATCATGATTAAAACTACCCTCTGCCATGAGGGTGAGGTATGAAGTACTAGAGATCAACCTTCTGTGTAGCTCCTTTATGGTGCAATGCATTAACTTATGAAGTTTAAAAAAAAAAAAAAAAGTAATCAAAAATTTAAAAAGCCTTAAAGACTTGACTATTAATGGCAGCATTTATCTTTAAAACCTATCGTTTCTTGTATCCTTCTGATGCGTCATGATGCAATTCCCTTTCTTTTAGATTGTACATTAAATTGATACCTGGCTACAAGCAGTACTGTATTATTATTACTTTTTAATAAATAAAAATACATTGTTTGCAATGGCTAACTGGTGCTGGTGGTTGCTTACTGGAACAAAAAATGAAGACATTTTATTAATTTTTCTTCTATCTTGTTATACAAATGAATCAAGACAGGACATGTAATTACATTTCTTGCTTTGTTTCAAATGAAAACATATCCCTAGTGGGTACTGCAACACTGGAGAAATTAAAAAGAAGTGCATTTCTTCCTGTACTGTGCTAAATGCAAAGATATCAGAGATACTGTACATCTTACCACAGCTGAAGTATTCTAGTCATTTATGTCTACTAGAAGAGACCCGCTGAAACTCAACAGAGAAACTTTTTCAATAGACTTGAAACAGAACTCACCCCAGTCCCTTCCCTGTCACCATCTTACGCACACTTTATCTTTCTATCAATTCTCCCATTTGCAGCACACACTCTTGTCACTCATTTTCTACACCTTGTCACCATAATTCACTATCTCAGTTCCCTCTGTCTGTCCACAGCCCTGATTTTCTCTCTCTTTCTCTAAATTGTCCTGTTTTTGCCTAGCTGTCAATGTTTCCTTCACTCAATCACTCCTCCTCCTTCCCAATAGTTACTCTCTGCCATAATCCCCTTTCCCAAGAGATCACTGCCTCAGTGGAGGGGCTTGTTCAGCAGTCCTACCACATAGAAGCAACCAAAATCCATGCTGAGCCCATGACTTATGAAAGGCCCTTGAAATTAAAAACTGATATATGGTAGGTGAGGAGCTTGAGGTGAGTGATGGATGAGGGAAAATAAGTGGGATACATGGTCAGGTTTATGTGCGAGAGAATATAGTGGGTAGAGCAAGATGGCGAGTGAGGTGTGCTTTTCAGGGTCAAAGCTCCAAGTCAGATAATTTTGTGCATACTACAACAAGAATGAACCTCACCCCAAGGGAGCAATGTCTCCAAATGGATTAATTTAGTATATACAGTGATAATAATTGAACCTTAATACTATGTTAGGTTATGTGGAGTATAATCTCAATCTCTCAAATGTTGGACCCACAGTGGGAAAGGGAGGGAGAGATACTGGATGTGCTGGGGAAAGGGAAACATATAAACATAAGAACTGCCATCTCTGGATCAGACCTTCAGTCCATCAAGTGTGCGGCGATCCGCACACGCGGTGGCCAATTTTAGTCACCCATATCCCTCTGTGCCTCTCGTAAGGAGATGTGCATCTAGTTTGCTTTTAAATCCTAGAACGGTTAATTCCGCAACAACCTCCTCAGGGAGGGCATTCCAGGCATCCACCACTCGTTGCGTGAAGCAGAACTTCCTGATATTTGTCCTGGACTTGTTCCCCCTTAGCTTCAGTCCATGTCCCCTTGTCAATGTCACATTGGACATTGTAAATAATTTTTTTTTCTGCTCTATTTTGTCGATTCCTTTCAGTATTTTGAAAGTCTCGATCATATCCCCTCGCAGTCACCTTTTCTCAAGGAGAACAATCCCAGTCTCTTAAGTCATTCCTCGTATTCCAAGTTCTACGTACCCTTTATTAGCTTCATTGCTCATCTCTGCACCCTCTCCAGCAGTTTTATATCTTTCTTTAGGTTGGGAGCCCAATGTTGGACACAGTATTCCAAGTGTGGTCTGACCATTGCTCTATAAAGCAGCATTATAATTTTCTCCGATCTACTCGTGATTCCTTTCTTTATCATGCCTAACATTCTATTTGCTTTCTTTGCCGCTGCCGCACATTGTGCCGATGGCTTCAGAGTCCTATCTATCAGTACACCCAGGTCCTTGTCTTGTTCGCTCTTACCCAAAGTTGCACCTGACATTCTATACACGTGTTCCTTGCACTTTTCCACATTAAACTTCATCTGCTATTTCTCCGCCCATTTCTCTAACTGCACAAGTCACTCTGGAGTTCCTCGCTATCCTTCTGCGATCTGATTGCCCGGCATAGCTTTGTGTCGTCTGCAAACTTGATGATCTCACTAGATGTTCCTTCTTTTAGGTCATTGATGAAAATATTAAATAAGATGGGCCCAAGTACCGAGCCCTGGGGTACACCACTAGTCACTGTCTCCCAGTCTGAGAACTTCCCATAAATCCCCACTCTCTGCTTTCTGTTCTCCAGCCATTTGCCTATCCATCTTAGTATATCTCCCTCTATTCCATGGCTTTGTAGTTTTCTGAGAAGTCTCTCATGTGGAACCTTGTCGAACGCTTTCTGGAAGTCCAAGTATATTATGTCCACCAGTCTCCACTATCAATTTGTTTGTTCACGGTCTCAAAACATTGAAGTAAATTCATCAAACATGATTTCCCTTTCCTGAAGCCATGTTGACTGTCTCTCATCAGGTCATGTGTATCCAAGTGCCAGACTATGCTATCCTTAATCAGTGCCTCAATCATCTTTCCAGGGACAGACGTAAGACTCACAGGTCTGTGGTTGCCCAGTTCTCCTCTTGATCCTTTTTTGAAAATAGGCGTGACATTTGCTATCTTCCAGTCGTCCGGTATCTGTCCAGTTCTAATTGACAGGTTGGCAAGTTTTTGCAATAGTTCTCCAATTTCAACCTTCAGTTCTTTTAAGACTCTCGGGTGAATTCCATCCGGTCCAGGGGATTTGTCACTTTTAAGTTTGTCGATCTGGTAGTATATCTGGTTCAAGTCCACTTCTACTGTAGTGAGGCTATCCTCTATTACTCCTTTGAACACTTTCACTGCTTCTGGTATTGTTGTGGTGTCCTCCTTCGTAAAGACAGACGCAAAGAAGGAATTTAGTCTGTCTGCAATTTGTTTGTCTTCCTTGATGTACCCTTTTCTTCCCTGGTCATCCAGCGGTCCCACCGCCTCTTTTGCGGGTTTTTTCCCTTTTGCATATCTAAAGAAGGCCTCTTGCACTATTTTCTCCTAATAGTCCTTTATGGCATCCCTCACTGCCTTGTGACACTTCTTCTGATCATCTTTGTGTTTGTTCCAAGCTTCGGTCGTTTTCGTGCGTTTCCATTTTTTAAAAGAGTCCTTCTTTTCTTTTATGGCTTCCTTCACCTCTCTAGTAAGCCATGCTGATTCTCCTTTGCCTTTAGATCCCAGAAATGTTGTCAAGAGAGGGAGGAGGGACCCAAGGGAGGGGGGGAGGACAGATGCTGGACCCATGAAGGGAGGGGAGGAAGAGATGCTGGACATGCTGTGGGAGTGGGGAGGGAGAGATGTTGGGATGCTGGACCCTTACAAGGAGAGATAGAGACCAGTGCAGAGAAGAACAGAGGGGAACAGATACCAAACATAGGGAGGAAAGGAAATAGAGAAGAAAGACTAGTCTCAGGAGGAGGGAAACAAGGGAAGAGGTGTTGAGATAGGAGAAGGAGCAGAGGGAAGAGAGAGAGAAATAGGGACAATGGAAGAGGGAGAAAGTTGATGGATTAGTGGAGGGAAGGGGACTGACCCTGCCCAGTGCATTCCTGAATGCACCAGGTGAGGCAGGGCCCACCATTTTGAAAATGATGGTGTTTGAGGCAAGAGGGAGTGAGCATCATTCTTGCCCCATCAAGAGGTACCTGGTCTGGGGGGCTTCCAGACAGAAGGACAGGTTGGGGTGCCACTAGACACCATGGACTTCTTTTTTTTTTAATTCCAGGCAAGTGGGAGGAGGGAGGGGTACCACTAGATACATTAGATACAGTTTAGGAGAGAGAGAGAGTGCTGGTCATGGGAGGGGGAGGTGTGTACCATGTCGGGGGAGGTGTGTACCATGGGAAATTTTTCTTATATTGCTGTGGGAGTGGAGGGAACAGGGTCTGGTAATTTTGGGGCAAGGGAGAGTTCCAAAATGGGGCAGAGGAGAAAGAGATGGGGCTGATGCTGACTGCAGGGGCTCCATGCTAGTCTCAGAACTGGTGATAGGTTCCTGGAATTGAACCCCAGTGGTAGACATCAGTGCACAGCTCTACAGGGTAGCCTGATCAGCTATGTAATATGCATTTTAGTATATTCTGTGTGGTCTACCTGGGAGTACAGAAGTCCTTTTAGCAAACAGCAGCCACTAACAAGCAGGTAAACTGCTCATTAATGGTAGCTTGTTGCATTAGCCCTTGAGCCTATGTGAAAAATAACGACTTGCTTTTTAATATATTTACAGATAATTAAATCCTTTGGCCTCTGTGTGATGCCACCATTTAACTTGTGCTGTAGTAATCACACTTTCTAGGAAACTAAAGGCACGAGACTCGGCAGCTATTATTATTCTGTTGCTTGTGCTTGTTATAACCTATACCTTGTCATATCTTGTTGCCTACTTATAGCTTCCCTGTGGCTCAAATAATTGAGTACTGAAAAACTGGCAGGTGTTTTAAAACATGACCAGGTCACAAACCGAGCAGATAGCAGTGCTACAAAGATACTGACGTCTTTGTACCTAAAAGGGGAAAAAACTGCGTACCAGAGTGATATATGAGTTCCTGTTTTCAGCATGACAGCAGTCCTTTATCCTGCTAGCTGTTCATTCGTGTTGAATGGCAAGGGCTTAAACCAAGGCATGGATCAATTGACCTGGTGCCTTTTACTTAATCTCCCGTGGATGTAACAGTCAGTGATAGAAGAAAAGACATTTATAAAAAAATAGGAAAATATTTTGCTTATAAACCTCAACAACACTTTTATTCAACCAAATGTGAAAAGGGAGCAAGGCAGAATATTTTTACTTGGAGCTGGTATAACAGCTCAGAAGCCCTGATCAGTTGCTGTGACTGAGCATGTGCAAGGCATATGTATGTACACAAGGGCGTGTGTAACTGCTATCATGCATAACAACAAAGGGGGCATACACTTGAGAGGAGCATGGGATGGGTAGGCTTGAGGCTGTCATATGTGCATACGCACTTAGACATGCCCACGTAGCTGGGCCTATGCCCTGCCTGGCATAAATTGGTGCAGTTACATTTAAGTGCACCAATCTAGGTATACTTTAGTATTCTATAATGGAACTGGGGTGTCCATTGAAGAATAGATGCTCCCTGTGCACCTACAAGGGATGCCCAGTTATAGATTTGCCCCCTCCTCACTGTGACTGCCAGGCCTTAGGAAGATGTACATAATAAGGAAAGAAGTTCATAGAGAAGATGATGGTTAGTTAACTCATTCCTGCATCTCATGGTATTATAAGTGGTTGGTGTCACATGAGGCCTTCTAGCAAGCTGAAACCCTGTAGAACAGCTCTGTTGAAAACCCCAGAGGGTGCAAAGCTTTGGAATGCTCTGCCAGGAATCTTGCGTTTTTGTACTGCTATGATGAATTTTAAGAAAATGTTTTTTTAAAAAACCCAATTGTATGTTAATGCTTTCTAGTGTTGAGATTTGATATTTAGTATGGAACTGAAAATGTCTTCCGTGACTGCTGACTGCATTTTAAAGACAATTGGCCTAACATTAAAGACTCCCTTTACCCTTTCTTTTAGTTTCATGCAATGTATCCTTCCCATTGAAATAAAGGCTGCTTACTTTACCTCACTGGGGATCCATCGTGAAGGAAAAACAAAAACAACCCCTCCCCCCCACAAGATTGCATTGTATATTCCAAAGTAAATAACTTTTTATTCTAGTAGTAAGTATTATAGCAGCATTTGGCAAATCAGAAATAAATCAGTTTGGACATATACAATGGAGAGAAAAAAAACCCCTCATACAAACAGTGCCAGCATATTTCTGTAAGTATGGCGCAGCTTCTCTAAAGAAACTTCTGCCAAAGCATGGGGGGTTATACAGAAAGTTCTTTGTCTTAGACCAACCCCCGGCTATGAATATGTATCACCCTATTGGAGCAGATATGCTGCCTATCTAGCCCTCTCCTAGTCCACGCCTCCATTCATCCCTGGGGGGCCCTGGACAGGCATAGCTTCTGGAACTTTCTTCTTCTTGAAGTTTCCATTCTTCACACGGGTACATCAGTATCAGTGCCTCAGTGCATTAGCCTGGCATCACTTTATCAATTCTTAGGTTCCCGGATGTAGTGTCCTGCTGACTTGCATTTTCTTTCAGCACTGTTAAATAGCTCATTGTCTTTCCAGCACTGTTTGGTGTCCTTGAGAAACTCTTCACAGCAAGAAATCTACACACTCGTCTCGCATGCCATACATTAGCATCTCAGCATCTGAACTGAAACCAGTTTGTACAAGACCGTGACTTCAGCAACTCTAGCAAAATGCAGGAATAGGTCTCACAATCTGTAAAAGTCTCCCATAGACTCCTGTCATCTATCTCACCACTTACCCTTATGTAGCATGTTATGTCTGTATTGTTTATGTAAGTCTGTTTCCTACCATTTTTATATTTTTAAAATGTATAATTGTAAACCGCTTCACATTTAAAAGCAGTATATCAAGACCAAATAAATCTGAAACTTGATTTGTAACAATTGAAATATGCATGTTTTGTTTAACATTTTATGCTCATTATTATGTAAGCTGTATAGGTAATATACGGTATATAAATTTTTAGATACAAGCTTACAGTTCTTATTTTTTAATCCTTCTGCTTATAACTTGTACTAATTTTGGTGAGCAATTTATCTCTCTTTAAATTTGTGGATCAATTTTTTTTGTCCAACTATCCAAGACATGTTTAATAAAATGAACCCCCCCCCCCCAAAAAAAAAAAAAAAAAAAAAACCCAAACAAACCCCAGCAGGGAGAAATCTAAAGTGGCTCTGGGACCTTTGGTTGCTGGAGAAAGCATCCCAGAAGATATTATTCAGGAAATCCAGAGGACATTGGAAAGGTATGAAGAGAGACAAGTGGCCTACTTCTAGAAGAGCAACTCCACAGTCACTATGTATATAGCTCACCAGGACGCTGCAATAAGAGCAGCACTCCAGCCCGGATTTCCCCAATGAATATGCATTGAAAGCAGTGCATGCAAATAGATCTCATGCATATTCATTGGGGAAATCCTGAAAACCCGATTGGATTCCGGCCCTCGAGGACCGGAGTTGCCCATGTCTGCCCTAGCCATTAAGCACATAATCGCAGTGCAAAGGCCCAATATACCCTAGAACACTGCAGACTATATTACCAAAGATTGTGGTAACAGCAGTTAACCTACCTGGGTTTAAAAAAGGATAAGTCTACAGTCTGCTATTGAGACAGGCATAGGGGAAGCCCTGTATCGGTAGAATGGAATATTGCTACTATTTGGGTTTCTGAATTGGCCACTGTGGAACCAGAATACTGGGCTAGATGGAGCATTGGTCGGACCCAGTATGGCTGTTCAGAAACTGGAGAAAAAATCTTCCATTGTAAATCACCTGGAATTCCAACTTCAGTAACATAGAAACATAGAAATAGACGGCAGATAAGGGCCACGGCCCATCTAGTCTGCCCACCCTAATGTTCCTCCCCTACCTTTGCCCTGTGAATAGATCCCATGTGCCGATCCCATTTGGCCTTAAAATCAGGCACGCTGCTGGCCTCAATCACCTGCAGTGGAAGACTATTCCAGCGATCAACCACCCTTTCAGTGAAAAAGAATTTCCTGGTGTCACCTCGTAGTTTCCCGCCCCTGATTTTCCACGGATGCCCTCTTGTTGTCGTGGGACCCTTGAAAAAGAAGATATCTTCCTCCGCCTCGATGCGGCCCGTAAGATACTTGAACGTCTCGATCATGTCCCCCCTCTCTCTGCGCTCCTCAAACAAGTATAGCTGTAATTTGTCAAGCCATTCATCGTATGGGAGATCCTTGAGTCCCGAGACCATCCGGGTGGTCATTCTCTGCACCGATTCCAGACATCCTTGCGATAATGCGGCCTCCAGAATTGCACACAGTATTCCAGGTGGGGCCTCACCATGGATCTATACAATGGCATAATGACTTCCGCCTTACGACTGACGAAACCCCTTCGTATGCAACCCATGATTTGTCTTGCCTTGGATGAAGCTTGCTCAGTCTTCATGTCCTCACTGATGATTACCCCCAAGTCTCGTTCTGCTACCGTTTTTGCTAGGATCTCGCCATTAAGGGTATAAGACTTGCATGGATTTTGGCTGCCCAGGTGCAGAACTTTGCATTTTTTGGCATTGAAGTTGAGTTGCCAGGTCCTAGACCAGCGCTCCAGTAGGAGTAGGTCGTGCATCATGTTGTCGGGCATTGAATCTTCGTCCGTTGTGCATTTGCCCACTACATTACTTAGTTTGGCGTCATCGGCTGAGCATGGGGCATTGACGCCATTTGTGAAAGCTTCAGGTTTGAAAATAATTCTACATGCAAAATGACACCAGCGCAAGGTTTTAAAATTATAACCAGGATTTATTGAATTATTGGTTCTATTTTCCCATTATTAGATCAAAAGAATAGCATAATTGCTTACGTTGCGCTCATGGGAGATCATCATCGTGGCCAAAGACTGGCCTTCTCACAATGGTCTCGTCTTTCTATCTCATTACAGTCTATTATATAACTTTTGGTTTAGTGACATCATCAAGTTTGACGACCAATAACATTTCTCTGGGTGGTCTTAAAGTTTAGACAAAGAAACATTCCTCCATGTTTAAAAGTTATACAAAGTTTTCAGATGATTTCTGAATTAACATTAACATTCAAAAGAATTCACAGTTATTAACATGGTAAATTCTCAGTCCTTCCATGCTGACAAGTTCTGAGCCTTAAAGGAAAAAAAACTCCCAAGCTGACAGATTCAAATTGCACAGCCTTACACAGAAATCTTACTCAGGAGAAAAAGGGGGGGTTAAATCCCCCTCTCCTCTTCCTGAAGCATGGGCTTCCAATGCCCCCCTTTTCCCTATTCTTGAGACTGACTCTAATTACTTCCAGATGTTATGCTCAGGATTTTTTCTTAATGTTTCTGCTTATAAAACCATTTATATTTCATTCATGGGCCCCAAACATTCATAATTTCATTCATATCTTGGCCATTCATACTTCATACATTTTATATCTCAGTTTGGAATATGGAATCTAATATGCTTTTTCTAACTAGCCTGAGCACATCTGTTTTCAATTAGAACCACGAGGCTAAAGGCGGGAAGCTGAACAAAGAACAGAAACTATTCACTGGCACAAGATGCTGGCCTAAGACAGGACAGTCATAGTACATACAAAAGAATCTAAACTGGACTCCATGTCTCATGTAGTCATGATTTCCACCATGATTTAGTTCAACAGCAAAGTACACAAAAAAACACCATTCTTTTCCTTATATTAATCTTTAGTGTGTTTTTCTTTCTTCTGGCCTTAGCTACATTATATTTAAATGTTTTATTCACCTATTTTTCGTACGCTTCTATTTGGGCGTGGTCCTTAACTAACACAGATGTTTGTCTAACTAGAATTACCCAGAATCATACGAAAAACTACAAAAATACTGCACTATCATGCTTCTGACCTCCATTGCATCGTACCATAAACAACACGCTGGCCACGAGCCACGCGCCACGCGCCATGCGCCACGACTCAGTCCCCTCTTGGATATTACTGAATTTATGAAGTAATATTCATAATTGAGCTCGTGGTCTTATCTGTGGCGCTGGGGTTCACTCAGGGTACGGTTCTTCTTATGGATCAGTGTGTCTGTGCAAGTATATTCTTTTAAATGCCAATTAGATAGCAAAAGCCAGAAAAATGTACTACCTAGGCCTGCAACGGCAGGTGCCTAGAAGATCTTACCCAAAGCTTACTTGAATTCTCTAGTGAGAATGCAAGCAAATCCCATCCACTATTCTAGATAAAACCCATTCAAGTGTACATTTATGTAAGTTGCTGTCTAAACCATATCATATAGGAAACTGACCATTCCAGTGATAGCTAGACAGTCAGTGTCTGTTCTAGGTGCAAGTACAGTCCTAGAGCAGAGACGTCTGTTGTTTTATTCATAGAGGTATTCATGAAACTCCAGTACTTTTAAAGTTTAAAAGTCAGAAAATTTAGAGAAAGTATAGCTAAAGAAAAATAGAACCCTAGATTTCCCTAAGATAAAGAGAACCTCAGTATTACCTAATTTAAATAGTCCCTATGCTCAAAAGTGTTATGTTATAAAACCTTGGAATTATATCAATAAAGTGTAAAATAATGCACAGTGTTAAGAAAACCCAAATATATGCTTAATATGGAAATGTACTTATGTGCAGATAATGCATGCACATCAGATATAAGTTTTCTTTTTCTGTGTGTGTTGCAGGAACTCATTTCTCAAATTTAAATTAAAATCATTAAAAGGACTGATGATATCAGCTGTTAAACCCAATTAAACAATATTGTGGCACTGTGTAACAGCTTAGAAGCTGCCACTGTATATGGAAATACAGTCATATGAAATAAAATTTAAAATACAGGATAAACAAAATATTTTCTGAGAACAATGCATGAAGACAATGATAAAGAAAATACAGTTATTAATACAATATCAGAATAAGTCTATGAAATTATGCAAAAGCATAATTAAAGTTCAGAAGCCTAATTCAAATGAAGTGATTTAAAGTAACGTGGTTTAAGATAAAGTCTGTTTTTTCTTTCAAAATTTTTTATATGAGTTCAGAAATGTCTTTTGCAAATAGTTTTAGCAACTTGTAAGGTCGGAGTCTCTAAATTAATTTCAGTGAAATTTAAATCATGGCTTTAAAAAGTTCATGCTGCAACGTTTTCATAATTCAAGCTTGGCTTTTCTGTAACTATGGAACTGCTTTTCTTTACTGGTACAACTGAAAGGTAAGCACAGCTCATTAGTTGAAGACAAAGGAACACTGAAATTCCCGCCGAAAATTCAGCATCGGAATTTTTCTCTGTGTTCTCCACAGCTCTAGTGGTGGTATGTGGTACTGCTGGTCAGTGTAAATCCTGGAAGGAAAGCACATGTTCATTAACAAAAGAACAAAGAAAAGAGAAACACATAGCACCCCTCTGCAAACTGTACTAATTCTTGTATTGCAGAGTTACAGTTTCTGTGTTGAATTGTTGAAAGGATTCAAAGAAGGTTCTTAACTGAAACACAAAACATACAGATTAAATAGACTTTTTTTCAGGGTCCTGTAGTACCAAAATATGGCTACAGGAAAATTTAAACATGCAGACACATTCTCTACATGGTAAAATTAGACTTTCTTTTTTTCTAACATCAGGGAATTATTCTCAATTCCATATTTTTTATTAGGTTCCTATCCTGAAGAGCTTACTTGTAAAAAGTAAGCAAAATTTCAATTCCGAATTCATCCACTTACATAAAAGTTTATTATAATTGTTCTTTTAAGTTAACTAAGTTAGCAAGCCCTTTGTTTCACATTTATTTCGATTTTCAAAAAAATATAGGTACTTAACCTCTACTTTTGTTAATCTTTTTATTTTAAACTTCCCATTTTAATTTTAAAATGTATTTAAATTTAATTACTCCCTAATCATACATTCCGGACAATGCACAAGTTTAAAAATACTTTATAAACCATGCAGGGGCACAAAAATTCATATTCAAAATTAATTTGAACCCTGAGATAAAAATATAAAGGCAGGGATTTTATTTTTCCCTTATGCACACTTGCCTGCTTTTAAGCATGGTATCTGTTTTTTGGAATAAATATTTTTCTTTTCCACAAAATTATCCTTCCACTGTTGAATACATTCCCAACTCCAGCAGAATTCTTTCTTTTCTCCCATCTTCCCTATCAAACTTCTCCATATCAGATCCCTTACAATCAGTTCATAATTCATAGCACATCCTTCCTTAACACGTCTCACAAAACTTTCTTCCACATTCTTGTACGTTCGTTCTACAGACTATCTCCCTGCTTTGAAATCGCCTGACATTTAACTTTCTTTTCCTTTTCACTTAACCATCTCGTTTAAAAATCACTTTCCAATTACAGTTCTGTTCTTCCAACATTCTAATAACCTTTTTAAAATATAAAGGAACAAGGGAAAAATTCAAGCTACATAACGTCTTTTTTTTTTTCTAGAATGCATCTTGTACTGAGCCCTTAGGCTACAAACAGCTTCTGAAACTCTCCCAAAGTACCTCCATTGTTCCCAACACCGCAGGGATCACTTAGCTATGTAAACTCTGCTCTCCCAATACACTGCATTTTGAACTTAAATCAACATATTCAACTTCTCGACATCAAAACCACTTTGAATTAACTTCAAGTGCCTTACTAAACAATTACCCGGCTGATCGGAACTCCAACCTGCATGCATTTCCCTGTTAAAGTTTTATCCTGATATTCACACATAGGATTCTCATGTCTTGTTAAACTACCAGTTCTCAATAAACCCTTTTAATATGCAAACAGATTTGCTCCGAGACTTCTCAAAAAAGAAGAATTAAATTCGTTAACTGACTAGCAAATACCTGTTGGAAAATCTGTAGCCCTGAGACAAAGGACTTCATTGCTGTTCCATTCCCTCCCCCTCTTTCCTCACGTGATAGCTCTGTGGAAGGCATCGAGGAAGGAAAAAGGTGGGGGTGAAAATCCCCCATTTGCAGCCCGCTCTTTCAAACAAAGGAAACGCATAGAACGATAGGACTTCTTGTAAGATACCATTAACTTTTCTTTTCTTTTTCCAGAGACAAGAGAAACAGTTAGGGCAGAGCACGACAGAGAGAGACAGAACTGGAGTTTAGAAAGACAAAGCTGAGAAACACAATTTCTTTTTTCTTTTCAAAGTAGTTACTTCAGATAGGCACTGAAAAGGAGGGGGTGCCCTCAGCCCGTTTTTTCAAACAAAAAGACGGGACAGAGGGAAACTTTTCAAAGTCAGATTAAAACAGACAGTTTTCTTTTTCACAGAGAGAAAGAGTTAGTTCAGAGACAAAGCTTAGACACAGTAACTTCTGTTATCAGACAAGCAAAAACTTACGTTCACAGAGGAGACCTGCTCTCTACTGCACTGCTCAGTTTAAAAGCCAGATGGAAAAATGCCAGCACTACAAGGTTTTTTCTTTCTTTTCACAACATTCTTTCTGTGTTACTTTTATTTCTAATTTTTTCCTTTTTCTTTTTCCATTAATATTTAATTTCCACTAACTTCATATCCCTCTACCCACAAATTTATTATGTACAGATATATACAAGCATGCTCCTTATTGTTAAATAATATTTTTTTTTTAATATTTTTAATTTTTTTATTAATTTTTTTTTTTGTTTTTTTTTTTATAATTTTTTTCTTTTAAACAGGCGTAATACTCACAATTTTCCAGTTTTCCGGTCCCGTTTTATCTCTAATTTCCACCATATTCCTGCGCAGCCAGTCAACCTGTGACCACCTTTTGTTACACAACCATGCGAAATCTCCAGAGCTCCTAGAGTTTCCATGAATAACCTATAAGCTTTTTCAAGGCGTCAAATTAGCTAGTTCCCGGGTTTCGCCACCAATTGAGCATGGGGCATTGACGCCATTTGTGAAAGCTTCAGGTTTGAAAATAATTCTACATGCAAAATGACACCAGCGCAAGGTTTTAAAATTATAACCAGGATTTATTGAATTATTGGTTCTATTTTCCCATTATTAGATCAAAAGAATAGCATAATTGCTTACGTTGCGCTCATGGGAGATCATCATCGTGGCCAAAGACTGGCCTTCTCACAATGGTCTCGTCTTTCTATCTCATTACAGTCTATTATATAACTTTTGGTTTAGTGACATCATCAAGTTTGACGACCAATAACATTTCTCTGGGTGGTCTTAAAGTTTAGACAAAGAAACATTCCTCCATGTTTAAAAGTTATACAAAGTTTTCAGATGATTTCTGAATTAACATTAACATTCAAAAGAATTCACAGTTATTAACATGGTAAATTCTCAGTCCTTCCATGCTGACAAGTTCTGAGCCTTAAAGGAAAAAAAACTCCCAAGCTGACAGATTCAAATTGCACAGCCTTACACAGAAATCTTACTCAGGAGAAAAAGGGGGGGTTAAATCCCCCTCTCCTCTTCCTGAAGCATGGGCTTCCAATGCCCCCCTTTTCCCTATTCTTGAGACTGACTCTAATTACTTCCAGATGTTATGCTCAGGATTTTTTCTTAATGTTTCTGCTTATAAAACCATTTATATTTCATTCATGGGCCCCAAACATTCATAATTTCATTCATATCTTGGCCATTCATACTTCATACATTTTATATCTCAGTTTGGAATATGGAATCTAATATGCTTTTTCTAACTAGCCTGAGCACATCTGTTTTCAATTAGAACCACGAGGCTAAAGGCGGGAAGCTGAACAAAGAACAGAAACTATTCACTGGCACAAGATGCTGGCCTAAGACAGGACAGTCATAGTACATACAAAAGAATCTAAACTGGACTCCATGTCTCATGTAGTCATGATTTCCACCATGATTTAGTTCAACAGCAAAGTACACAAAAAAACACCATTCTTTTCCTTATATTAATCTTTAGTGTGTTTTTCTTTCTTCTGGCCTTAGCTACATTATATTTAAATGTTTTATTCACCTATTTTTCGTACGCTTCTATTTGGGCGTGGTCCTTAACTAACACAGATGTTTGTCTAACTAGAATTACCCAGAATCATACGAAAAACTACAAAAATACTGCACTATCATGCTTCTGACCTCCATTGCATCGTACCATAAACAACACGCTGGCCACGAGCCACGCGCCACGCGCCATGCGCCACGACTCACGGCGAATAATGTTATTTTACCTCGAAGCCCTTCTGCCAAGTCCCTTATAAAGATGTTGAATAGGATTGGGCCCAAGACTGAGCCCTGTGGCACTCCACTGATCACCTCCGTCATTTCGGAGGGGGTGCCGTTCACCACTACCCTTTGAAGCCTACCTCCAAGCCAGTTCCCAACCCATTTCGTCAATGTGTCACCTAATCCTATAGAACTCATCTTGCTCAGCAACCTGCGGTGTGGTAAGCTATCGAATGCTTTGCTAAAGTCCAGGTACACGATGGCCAGGGACTCCCCAATATCCAGCTTCCCCGTCACCCAGTCAAAGAAGCTGATCAGGTTGGATTGGCATGATCTCCCTTTAGTAAATCCATGTTGTCGGGGATCCCGTAGATTCTCATTCTACCTCGGTTAATAACTTTGAAACCTGTACATCAAAAGATTGCCATATTTTTTCCACCTTAGATTGAAAAAAAGCAGGCCGAACTACTGTATTTGCTGAAGATTTTAGAGTACATGATAAAACTGATACAGAAACTTAAGGGCCGCTTTGCAAAGCCACTGCGGTAACTGCCCTAAATCCCATAGGGCTTTAAAGGACTTCAGGGCCATTGCTGCATGGCAGCCACTAGTGTGAAATTAGTTAACTATAAACCTTAAAAATTGTTTTCATTACTTTACCTGACTGAATTATTCTTTTCTCATATATCACTGAATAATTTAGTTAGCAGCAATCAGTGTATAAAAACATGCTGACTGCTACTGAATATCAGGAGGGGGGAGTATTTTTTGTTTTAGACTTTTTTTCTTTTGTAATAGTTTGTTATTGTAGAAATACATTTCAAATCATAAGCCTGCCAAACTCCAGCCCAAAACATGCCTCCAGCCCACCCCCTTGAGATTCAGATGAACTGAATAGAAACATCTTTAACCTTTTCCTATTGTGTGTCCCGGATGACGGGACATTCCAAAAACTGTTTTTGCCATCATATGTCCCATGTCATGGGACATACAGTACACCTTCTAGGACCACGGCGGAACGCGATATAGGGGTGATCATTAGTGAGGACATGAAGGTTGCCAATCAAGTGGAGAAGGCTTCCTCCAGGGCAAGACAAATGATGGGGTGTATCCGCAGAGGTTTCGTCAGCAGGAGACCTAAAGTTATGATGCCGTTGTACAGAGCCATGGTGAGGCCTCACTTGGAGTACTGTGTTCAGTTTTGGAGACCACACTACCGAAAGGACGTGCTGAGGATCGAGTCAGTTCAGCGAACGGCCACCAGGATGGTCTTGGGGCTCAAGGATCTCACATATGAAGAAAGATTAAAAAAATTGCGGCTGTACTCACTTGAGGAAAGATATGATTGAAACATATAAGTACATCACGGGACGCATTGAGTCAGAAGATGATATCTTCTGGCTCATGGGACCCTCGACCACCAGAGGGCATCCGCTGAAAATCAGGGGAGGGAAGTTTCATGGCGACTCCAGGAAGTACTTCTTCACCGAAAGAGTAGTGGATCATTGGAACAAACTCCCACTCCAGGTGATAAAGGCCAGCAGCGTGACAGATTTTAAGAGAAAATGGGATACTTACGTGGGATCTTTAAGGGAGTAAATTCAGGGAAGGGGATATTTGGAATGGGCAGACTTGGTGGGCTATAGCCCTTTTCTGCTGCTTTTTTCTATGTTTCTATCATTTGTCTCATCTATTGGGCCATTGAGTTTACAATAGCCGTAAATGACAACGGTGAATAATACATAACTTTGCTAAAATAATTATGATTGGAACCAGCGTAACGTAAAATTTATTACGATAGGAAAAGGTTAAAAATTAGTTTTGAAAACAGCAATTTGGATGTTTGTTTGAAAAAAAAAACACCCATCTGCTGCTTTGTGCCATTTTTGGGATGTTTTTCTGTTTTGAAAACGAGCCCCATAGTATTCTTTAAAAGAACCCATTAAGGAAGGTGCTTTTGAGTTCGTGTTGAAGAAATTCCTCAAGTATACTTATGTATTTATCAAATTTCTTCAATTCATTTTATTTGGAGGTTGAATTGAACTAACACCTAGTAACAAATCAGGTGTTTATATCCAGGAGTAAAACCCAATCCCCCTTCTCCCTGCAAACACAATGGAGCAGGGGTTCTTAGTGTTCCCGCTAAGCTGCGCTGGGGTGCGCTGGCGCACAAAATATTACCTCGCAGCGCACAAGTTTCTCGTCACAGCGCACACAGTGTAGAGCACAGTTCTTCAACCGCCGGTCCGCAAACAAAATCTTGCCGGTCCGCGAAGGATTCGGTCCCCGCCGCAACGAAAGGCCGGCGTCAGCTGACTTGCAACTTCCTGTTGTAGTCGCTGTGCCGGGACTCCTGCCTTCGCCGGGACTCCTGCCTTCCACCGCGTTTGCCTCCTGCCTTGTCTCCGCACCTCCAGACCAGCAGCGGCAGCTGTGTATGCTTTTAACTTCGGCACAGAGCTGCCCCTAATCAATAGTTTAGCGCGGTTTCATAAGGCAGCCTCGGGGCCTTTGCTAGGCCGGCCCACATCGCATCATCGAAGCGGGCCGGCTATCAAAGGCCCCGAGGCTGCCTCATGAAACCGCGCTAAACTATTGATTAGGGGCAGCTCTGTGCCGAAGTTAAAAGCATACAGAGCTGCCGCTGCTGGTCTGAACTCTTGGGCCGCTGAAGGAGGGCAAAAAGCAGCTGTCCTGGAGGTTTCCCTTCCTCTCGCCTTTACAGGTTCCTTTTTTCCACCTTTTTTTTTTTCCTTCAAACGGCAACGGGCCCCAGCATCGACATCAATCAAGTAAGTTCCACTGTCAATCAAGCGGTTCTGCTCGGCCAAAGCTTCCCCTGTGACATGAGCCACCCTCAGGGGAAAGAAAGTGACCCACAAAGGTGAGGGGAAGGGGGGCAGATGATGGAAGTTGGGGGGGGGAGAGAGAGAGAGAGAGAGAGAGAAGGGGCAGATGATGGAATGGAGGAGATGAGAGAGAGAGAGAAGGGGACAGATGATGGAAGTGAGAAGAAGGGAGAGAGAGCAGAAGGCAGATGGATGTCAGTTGAGAAGGGAGAGCAGATGCTGAATGGAAGTGGGGAAAGAACACATACTGGATGGAAGGAGGAGATAAATAAAGGGGGAAGAAAATAGTAAGATAATGGAGGGGTGAGGGAAAGGGGTGACAAGCTGTGTGTAGACACAGTGAAAAGAGGGAAACGGGACTAAATAGTAAGAAAGAATTTAATTTAGATGGAGGCAGAAAATAGAGAAGGAAGACCAGAGAAGAAAAGGGAAGAGAGAGCAGAGAATGATCAGATCTGAGTGGAGGAAATGAGAAGAGAGATATGCTAAAAACCACAGGGGGGAGGGAAGGATAGAGATGCAGTTATTTTGAAGCTACACTGTTAAGTTAATATGCTGTTGGTAGAGTTGCAGTGGCATCCTAAACATATTTCTGGCAAGCCAACTGTATATGGTGACATTATTAGAAGATGACTGTGTGAAACTTTAGGGAACTTGGATGCCAATCAGTTTTTGGAAGCCAAAGGAAAACATAAATTTTTTGTATGCTATACTGTATGTTTGGCTCGTTTCTACTTCAGTTTTGTTCTTGCCTTTTCGTTTTGTCTTCCTTCCACCATCTCTTATCTGCCTTCCTTATCATCCTTTTCAATGTGATTTGGCAGCTCCTGTCAATCATAGGCTGGCTGTGCAAGATTGCTAATTCTAGATGCCTGGGTGACCTAATGCCTGTGCATGTGATTTTCTGTTTTTGTGTTTAAAACATTTTGCTGAAAGCACAACAGTGCAAAAGAGTAAAACAGATTTTATGCTGTTTATTCTAGGAATAAGCAGTGGGCTTTCCTAAGTCCATCTTAATAATGTCATGCAGATTTTTTAAGGAAATTATCCAAATCTTTTTTTAATTACATGTTGAATGAAAAATATTTTCCCAGGTTTGTTTTAAATCTACTACTTAAAAGCTTTATTGCATGCCCCTTTACTCCTAGTATATATTTATTTTTATTTTTTATTTTTTAGTATATATATATTTATCTTTTGGCATGGCCCATCAGTTATAGCATTTGCTACATGATGGGCCATGCCAAAAGATAAATGTAGCATTTGCTACATGAATTGATTTTTTGTCACGTATGGTTAAGGGGCTGGAGGAGTTGCCGTACAGCGAAAGATTAGAGAAACTGGGCCTCTTCTCCCTTGAGCAGAGGAGATTGAGAGGGGACATGATAGAAACATTCAAGGTACTGAAGGGAATAGACTTAGTAGCTAAGGCAGGGAGAACGAGAGGGCACTCTCTAAAGTTGAAAGGGGATAGATTCCATACAAACGTAAGGAAGTTCTGTGGTAGAAAGCAACATATTTATTTGGCTCATAACTTGCTGGCGCCCGATATTTTTAGCTCACAGTGAAAAAAGTTTGCTCACAACACCCGCCCGCTTAGAGGGAACACTGTTCTCAACCTAGTTTTCAGGACACACCTTGCCAGTCTGGTTTTTAGGGTATCCCTAATGAATATACATGAGGCAGATTTGCATGCACTACCATCATTATAAGCAAATATTTATGCATATTAATTGGGGATATCCTGGAAACCTAACTGGCTTGGTGTGTCCTGAGGACTGGGTTGAGAATCCCTATTTAAATAAAGAAAAGACCACAGAGGCCTTTATTGCATTGCATGGCCAGCTTCAACCTATCTAAACTGCTTTCAGATAAAAGCACAATATTCTCAGAGACCAGACCCTTGGCGCTCCTTTTACTAACCTGCGTTAGGGCTTTAACGCGCGGAATAGCGCACGCTACAATACCCCGCGCGCTAGACGCTAACGCCAGCATTGAGCTGGCGTTAGTTCTAGCCGCATAGTATGGGTATAGCACGCGCTAATCTGCTGCGTGCGCTAAGAACGCTAGCGCACCTTAGGAAAAGGAGCCCTTAGTGATGCTTTACCAACTCTAGGCTATCGACAAACTTCCCAAAATGGTATTAAACCTTGCAAAGACAATTGAAGGAGCAATTTGCACATTGCTGGAAGTTCTGATGGCTTTAAAGGCATGCCACTGATATAGTTTGGGGAGAAAATGATTCTACCATAGCTACAACTGACTTGTGAAAACCTGTTTAAAACTGAAAGGGCTCACAGGGTTCCTGCCTGCTTGGGCCACCAATATGAGTTTGCCATGGCCATTGATGTTATGATGAGAAATCCACAGGCTGCTGAAATCTTATCAGTAGTGTACAACTACAATAGAAAGGTTAAAAAAAACCCTCTTTTTCAGCCAACTTCAGTAAAGAAATAGCTGACAAAAAAATATGTTTTCAATGCTCTACTTTGTTTATACTGTAGTCCATCCTAGATACGGTATATGGATTTTATACTTTTTATACTTGAAATATCTCCTATATGACCCGAGATCTGTTCAGTATTTCAAGTATTCTATAGAATATGTATACAGAAACCTCAATTCTTGCAGTTATTTCACACATACATTTACTATACAGTATTTTCTTCAGGATCTCAGCAACACCACTCAATATTTCTCATAGCAGTTTAGCTTTATGTGCCTTATAGTCATAGATCCATATTATATATATTCTTAATTGATTCTTCCCATTGAATGACTCAAAACTTCTTACAAAGTGTTCAGTGCTTACCGTAAATATTTTTCAGAATAAGCATAACAAACTTATCTTTTAAATATGCTCTTGTCTACGGTCTGGGAAGACTAGATCCAACATGTTTTGCTATATCGCTTTTTCAAGGATTCTCCAAGAGCCATCATAAGCCATCTTATTTATTTATTTATTTATTTATTTTTTCAATTTTCTATACCATTCTCCCACGAAAGCTCAGAACGGTTTACATGAATTTATTCATGCATTTTTCCCTATCTCTCCTGGAAGGCTCACAATCTATCTAATGTACCTGGGGCAATGGGGATTAAGTGACTTGCCCAGGGTCATAAGGAGCAGTGTGGATTTGAACCCACATACCCAGGGTGCTGAGGCTGTAGCTTTAACCACTGCGCCACACTCTCCCATAAGCTCTCATATATGGCAAGAGGGGTGAAGCACTGCTTTAAAGACAAGTCACTTCAATAATTAAACTAATCAACGGTTAATAAAAAAGTAAATGTTAGCAGATGATAAAAAAATAAGATAAATGGATCAATGAGGAGAAAGGCTGGAAGAACAGGAGTCAAATACCCTGTCAGCCATCTGAAGATCCAAATAATAAAACCAGAAAAAAGAATGAAATGCCCCCTATGGATCAATATAAATGCCGTCTTTTCTTAATCATGACCGGGGTAGCCATGCAGATGATAACCCTTAATTGGAAGAATTACAATAGCCTAAATTTTCCTTTCTGGTGGGCAAATCTGTGCTCCAGCTATAGGTATGAAAAAATGAATGCCGATAGTTTGGGGCACAGTAATTTATTTAAACTGGTCTGGGGCCTGTTGACATCTTATATTACTTCTTTGATTATATGTCAATTTTTGTTTATTTTCGTACACATCCAGGGAAGGGGGGTTATTACTGTCCTAATTTTGACCTTTGAGTATTTGGGAGGGTGGGAGAAGGATGGGAGGATAGTATTAATCTGAATAGGGTAAGGTTATTGGAAAAGTCTATGTTTGTGTGTTTTATTGATTAAGCATTGGGTGGGTGGGTGGGTAGGATAAAATGATTGGTTCTGTACATTTGTAAGTTGTGCTTTTATTGACTTATTATATGTTATATATTTGTGTCTTACATTATTGACATTTGGAAAATCAATAAAGAATTTAAAAGAAAAAAGAATGGAATAAGAAATATAAAATGTGTTTTAACAAAAGTAGTTATATTGAATGCCTCCCGTTGATATTGCATCAAAGATACAGGAATAAGAAAATAAAGTGTTGCTGTGAAATGAAATAGTGTGACTGGAATCGAGGTGTTTGGGGATTGAGTTGTGCATCCAGTCTAGCTAACAGTGTGGTGGTATTACAGGGAGGGAATTATGTATTCTTTGACCTTTTACATTTTAATGCCTATATAAAGGGTCAGAACACGTGAGGGCTTTGTTTGGAGTTACTGATTGAACTGGACTCTATTTCTGGACATATTTCTTAATTTTGCTTTTTCTTCTTTCCATTCTCTCCATGATATGGATTTTGAGATGATGATTTTGAGATTTCTCCTCAACAATGAATTTCCTGTCTAATTACTTCTCTTTCTTCTTCCCCTCTTGAAGTCAGTCAATTTGTACCTTTGCTTAATCTTTTGTAAACCGCATAGAACTTCACGGTATTGCGGTATATAAGCTGTTATTATTATTATTATATCATATGTATTTTGTAGTATAAATATTCTCCGAGGACAAGGAGGCATTATATTCTCACATGTGGGTGACATCATCCACAGAACCCAGTTTGGTGGGCCAGTTTATGTTTAGGCTATAAATTTGAAAGGATGAATGCGGATATGTTGGTGTATAGCAAAGTATTTAAATTGGTATGGGGCCCGTTGACATCCTTTGTTAATTCAACATAATTGTCTTTATTTAATTTTCTGTTCATTTTTATGCATATCCAGGATGGGGTGGATGGGTGGGGGGATATCTTTTGGTTTATATCTTGATTGAATTGTTGGAAGTAAGGGGTGGGATATTTTTCTTCTGTATTGTTATTGATGGAATTTAAGTGCTTATGTAAAATTCATGGCACTCTGTATTAGTTTGAAAATTAATAAAGTTAAAAAAAAAAAAGGATACTGTCACTTTAAAAATTTAAGACCGCCCATACCACACGCGTGCTGATGCCTTCCCATCTGATAACAGCTCATGGGACCATCTGTTTTCAGTTTTCCATAGAGCTGAGAAGCTGTTATTTAGAGTCTCTATAAGTGCATCAAACTTATTGCCATTCTGTTCATATTTTCTTTTCTTTTTAGTCATATTTTTACATTTCTTTTCTTTCCCCTCTGTTCAGTTTAAAAAATTTGATTTTTTTTTTTTTTTTTTTTTAAACTAACTTCGTTTTTTGGGCCTGTGTACTCTTTTCAGCCTGTTTTCAGGCCAGGAACATTAACATTTTTTCAGTATTCCATCTATTCAACCTCCCCAGATCATAGAGTCCTTTGATTTTGTGTCAGTAGGTTAACATAAGAACTAAAGAACTGCCGCTGCTGGGTCAGACCAGTGGTCCATCTTGCCCAGCAGTCTGCTCATGGACCTTTGGTCAAAGACCCTAACTGAGACTAGCCCTACCTGAGTACGTTCCGGTTCAGCAGGAACTTGTCTAACTTTATCTTGAATCCCTGGAGGGATTCCAGTTTTCCACCACTCTCTAGGTGAAGAAGAACTTCCTTACATTTGTACGGAATCTATCCCCTTTCAATTTTAGAGAGTGCCCTCTCGTTCTCCCTACCTTGGAGAGGGTGAACAACCTGTCCTTATCTACTAAGTCTATTCCCTTCAGTACCTTGAATGTTTCGATCATGTCCCCTCTCAATCTCCTCTGTTTGATGGAGAAAAGGCCCAATTTCTCTAATCTTTCACTATACGACAACTCCTCCAGCCCCTTAACCATCAATGCCCAAGGCTCCTAGCAGTTTCAAGCAGTGTACTTGATGCAACAAGACCATTTCAGGTATAAAACTGCATAACTAGTGTGTACAGTAACTAGGTCCTGATCATCGAGGCATCTCCTGCACGCTCTGTTTTCATTTGCATAAGACGTTGCTTAAATCCCAGAAGTTGCAATTTGATAAACTTTTTGGTCCAATTTTGGGTACATCAACTACAGCTAGAGACTGCGATGTACAACCCATGCTACTCCAACATCGACACCAGCGCCAACAGCATCAACGGCTTATTCCACATCTTCATTATCGGGGCTACCATCATCAGGGAGAACCTTGTAAGTAAGCTAAGAAGCATAAACATGTCTCCCCCTCCAAGCATGCATTGGCATTGTCTCAAGCATCATCACCATCAACACACTCTAAGGGCTGGATTCTGTATAGGACACCTAGTCTCAGCAACCACCTAAGCAGCTTTTGAGAATCGCACACAGACATCCTATATAGAATCGCATCTCGTCTAACCCTTTATAACCATCCCGATTCTCTAACCAGCGTCTATGTCACAGGCGCCAGTTAGAGAATTGTGTTGCTGCTGAACTGATCACCGCAAGAGAATCTCCCTGCGGCGATCAGTTTAGCAGCCGGGAACCCATCCTCCTGTGAAATTCACCAGCAGGAGGGATGCCGACTCCCTCCTGTTGCAAACCCCAAAACAATCCCTGGAAGGAGGGATGCCCAATCCCTTCTACCACAATCTCCAAAATAATCCCTAGCAGGAGGGATACCCAATCCTTCCTGACAGAACCCCTGAAGTTCCCCTACCCGAATGTCTGCAGCAGGAGGAGTGGCCAATTCCTCCTGCCACCACCCTCCAAAGATCACCGGCAGAAGGGATGCCCAGTTCCTCCTGCCAGAAACCCCCCCACCCCCAAAAATCAATGGCAGGAGGGACACTGGCATCAACATCAAAAGTTATTCCAGCATTGGGGAAGCTTGCTCAAAAGCCATCCTCTTCCTAACAAACATGCTTTGGTTTACTACATACAACGGACTAAGCCACACAGGACTTCACCTCAATTGTTCATCTATTTGATCCTAACAGACTGGGCCGGTCTGTAACCAAGAGAACTATTTCCACATGGTTAGCGCTCTGTATTTCTTTCTGCTATGTTCAGGCTGGGCTGCAACTCAAGGGGCTCATTACAGCACACATGGTCCGAGCTAAGGCAGCCTCTGTGGCTTTCTTATGTTCCACTCCCATTGATGAAATTTGCAATTCACACATTCATATCTCACTACTGTCTGGATTCCTTTTCCAGACAAGATGGTCATCCCATTGCAGTAAGCTAGGGAGATCCACATGTGAGAATATGCTGCCTGCTGTCCTAAGATAAAGCACCATTACTTACCGTAACAGGTGATATCTGGGGCAGATATTCTCACGTCCCTCCCACCTCCCCTGATTGGCTCTTAGCTTGCTTATGAAACAGAGGTAGCGTGAGCTGGCATCGGGTGGGAAGACACTCGCACATGTGTGGTGCGGGCAGTCATGGAGTTTCTAAAAACTTAAAATGGCAATACACCTTTACCACTGTCCATACTGAGCTCTGTGGATGACGTCACCCACATGTGAGAATATCTGCCTGCTGTCCCCGGATAACACCTGTTATGGTACATAGTTGTGTTTTCTGAGCCCTGGTGGGTATAAATGGATGAACTGCCTCTAATTAGTAAAATAGCATTGTTTTTATACTTTTTACTGCAGAATGTTGGAAGACATGATGACATTATTAGAATTCAGTGACATTATTGGAATGCAGAATTTGGAACTCATAACAATCAAGACTTTTAGCATTTTTACACTGAATTCTACATTAAAAATGATAAAATTATGCAATTTTGCTAATTAAAGGCAGCTTTTCCATTTATACCCATGGGCTTTGATTTTTATTGCCTTTTCAATATTTTAGCAATTTTGAACACAGCTGTTTTAGAGGCTCCTTGGTCGATTTTAGCAATAACTATGCTTTATTTGACTAGTATAGGGGTTTTAATGTTTTAGTATTCCAGAGAAGTCTTTATTTTGCTTTAGTAAAGTTTTAAACTTTTGAAATCTACATACATGACCTGTGACTTTCTCTGACTCCCACTTGTAAGCAGTTTTCTGACAGCTGTAGCAGATTCACTGCAAGCAAAAGCTGTGATTGCATAGAGAGCTGGTAAGTGCCGGATTGGCGCTTCTTTTAGTTGAAGAGACGCCGACACATTAACAATTGTCCCCTGAGGAAGGCGATGCTTTTGTCAAAACTCGGATCCTAGTCAAGACTTCACCTTTGGGCATTTTGCTGGGTTTTTTTTTTTATAATCTTGATACAAACTGTTAATAAAGGAACATTGACCACCTGGTTGGATTTGGCATCTCCAGTGCCTCTTTTTTTTTTAAATTTTGTTTTCTTCGAGGCTTGGTACCTTCTTTTTCCCTTTCCTATACTCAAGTGCTGGATTGACCATTTATGTAAGGATTTAATCCATCTGGTAAGAATTACATTAAGAACATAAATGGATGTAATCTTTGCATATACTGGAACCAGTTGGTTTGAATGTGACCTTTGAATGGAGAGCCTTTTTCTGAACGAACTCGTTAGTTATTTAAGTACTTTTAGATCATATGCTCATGATTTGACCTATAAAAAAATCACTTTAACTGCCAGCTGGCCATTTTGAAATGCAGAGTTTCTAGCATGATGGTAAGTTTATATTTTCTTGCTTACATTTTTTGAAGTAAAAAACATTTTTATTGTTTAATTTATATACTTTGGTTTATAGTGATTACCCTAAGGCAGCAGAAGCAAAATGGGGCTCCTGTCGGGAATCTTAGTTAACGGCATTGATTGCTGTGAAGATGCATTTGAGAGGCACATTGGAAAGATGACTTCACAAGTAGCACCTGAAAAACTCTGAGAAATGGACAAATTGAGAGTGGATGCCCTAGTGTTGAAACTATCTGATTATCACACGTTGAAAGTTTTAAAGAGTGAATTGGAGAGTTTTGACTTCCCCTTACCTCATATATGTCTTTTGAAAGCTAAGGGGTCCTTTTATTAAGGTGTGCTAACCGATTTAGCGCGCGCTAAATGCTAAAGCGCCCATAGAATATAATGGAAACCTTAGCATTTAGCATGCACTAAATCGGTAACGCGCCTTAATAAAAGGACCCCTAAGTGAAAATTATTTTCTATATGTTGTCATATTGTTTGAATTTGGGTTAAAAATGACTTTTTGATCAATATGTAGGGGTGGGTATTGGAGGTTTTGGCCTATGATATTTTTTATTCTTTCCAAGCTATTGAAAATATTCTGAGAAGTTCTTGACGTGAGATATTTTCTCCATTTTTTATCACTCTGCTAATTGCAAGTATTATGAATTACTGAATGATTACTGGTGATTGGATATATTTTTCATTATTATTTATGTATTTAAAAGATTTATAAACCGCTTATTGCCAAAGCGATGTACAAAATCACATACATATTATTGAAACACACCAAGGTCCATAATATAAACTTGAAATTTACATTAACATTTCATAATTTACAGATTGGCGTTCTTACTTCGTCTACTACTTCTGCAATGTCATTCCTTAAGGACCGTGCATGGCCAGAAAATATCAATATTTCATCTATACGTATTACATATAGGTGTCAACAATTGGATTTTTAGTTGTTTCCTAAAATTCATACGATCATCACATAGTCTCAATGCCAGGGAGTGAATTCCAAAGTTTTATACCCATTATTGGAAACATGGTATCCCTCATTTTCTTATAGTGAATTCTAGTTTCTTTGTCATTCACCAGTCTCATACCAGCCCTGGATCGTAACCTACGATTAGGTTGGTAGACTTCCCAGGGGTTTTGAAAACATGCTGGAGCAGAAGAATATATCACCTGGAGTGGCAGCAGAGTTCATCAGCAGATGCAGAGATCTAAGTTTCATCTTAGGCAAGCCAAGGTTCAACATATTACAGTAATCAAGTCGAGTGAGTATTAACGCCTGTACCACAGATCGAAAGTCAAATTGAGAGATCATTGGTTTCAACCTATGCAAAATATGTAATTGTGTGTATGCTCCCTGGATGACCTTAACAATCTACTTCCCCATCAAGCGGACAGAGTCCAGGGTAACACCTAACACTGTTGGTTCTTTCCTAACCATCAAATGGGAATCCAAGATCCTAAACAACACTGGCAGAGTGTTATCACATTCATTACTCACAACCATGATCTCTGTTTTCCCCACATTCATCTGCAAACCATGCTCATCCATCCAATTGTTAATCTTGGTCATCTTCATGGGGAACCCCTCCCTCCCCCCCAGAATGTCATCTGCATATATCCTGTACTCAACCCCCAGGGAGCAGAACCTTTTTCCCAGTGTAGATATTAAAAAGTAAAGCCGATAAGGCTGAACCCTGGGGCACACCTCTCGCCACTACTTTTTTTATCAGAAACCGAATACCCCTTTTGAACACTAAATGAACGTCCTAAAACATACAAAGAGAACCAAGATATGACCTCACCGCCAATTCTGAGCTTTGATAATTTCAGCAGCTGAAGCTCAACATTTGTCAAACACACCAGAAACACCAGAAGCTAAATTTTATATTCAAACTGGATTTGAAGATTTCTGATGTTTATCGACCATTTTTAAGAGTGTTGTTTTTAACAACTGAACAATGTATGTTTGTTTAACATTTTATGCTTGTTACTTTGGAAATTGTATAGGTAATATACAGTATATAAATTTTTAAATAATAAATAAATCTAGCGACACGACACAATAAAATTCAAGACGATCCAATCCCTGGAGTGGTCAGGGCAGGATTTGGGCTGTCCGTAGGCTGTCCGTAGGCTGACCTAGGCTTATTTGTGCTTCAAGTATAACCAAAAGTTCAACGAGGCTGCCTACACGGAGCTTATACGTAGTGACTTAGGCCATCTAAAAACAGATCTAAGTGGCAAAAAGGTATCCAAAGTGACCAGGGACAAGGTACGGACCCCCACACACTCCCGCAGTGATCACTGAACCCCCCCCCAATACCTTAAAAATCAGAATAAAAACATACATACCTGCTTCCAGAACATCAGCACCTGGCATAGGAAAGCCTAGTAGAGCTGCACAGAGGTGGCTTAAGTGGTCTGGGGGGTGGGCTAGTGAACCATAGAGAGGAGGACCCAGACCCATAAGCCACTCTAACCACTGCATTCATGGTGAAACCCGTGCACCCACCAAAATCCTTTTGTACTGCCATATAGGTGGCACCTGCAGCCATAAGGGCTATTGGGGTGGTAGACAGGTGGGTCTAGAAGGTTTTAGGAGTGTTTGGGGGGCTCACTATGACCTGCAAGGAAGTTGTGGTGAAATGTTTATGTGGCACCCTTTTTGTGAAGTTCACAACAGTGCCCTGTAAGGTGCCCCAGTAATCTGTTGCCATGTCTGGGTGGCCAGTCCATCACTTTGCTGGCCCCTCCCATGCCCAAAAGGTCTTGTTCTAGGCGTTTTTGACTTGGATAATTTTTTGTACGAGAATGGGGTATAACGATAGACAACTTAGAGGTCAGGGCAGTCAAACGGCTGGTCGTACAAGTAGATGATTTTCGGAAAAAAATATAATTTTGGATGTATTTATCGAGAATGGACTTTAGACACTGACGACTTTGGGCGACTAGCAACTTAGGCCCAAACAGATTTAGACATGTTTTTTATTATGCCCTTCCAATTGTTTAAGAAATCTGGAGCATCAATGTTGGGGGCATAAACGCTAGTTAACAAAAAACTTCTCTTGAATTTGGCACTGTACAGAGACTCATTGTCCCTCCTTATCTGAAGCATATAGGACCACATTATAACATAATCGCTTCCTCATCAGGATCAAAATACTGCTGGGGAAAATGCAACTATTTCATAAATATTATTGCCAAATGCCTTGGAGTCAGGGCTCCTTTTACTAAGCTGCTATAGCGGTTTTAGCGCGTGCTAAACCCGCGCTACGTGGCCAGAACTAATGCCAGCTCAATGCTGGTGTTAGTGTCTAGCGCTTGTGCCAATTCTGTACACGCTAAGCGCGCGCTAAAACCGCTATTGCAGCTTAGTAAAAGGAGCCCTCAGTATAAGATAAGTGGGTTTCTTACAGGTAAGCACAATCAACATCTAAATGTTGCAGGTAATGTAGTATTTTTTTCTGTTTCAAGGGATTATTGAGCTTTTTTACATTTGGGCTAGCAATTTTCATATAAGAAAGGAAAGATTAGGATGTAAAATAAGAATGCAGTAAACTCCCAATTCATTTTACATATTCCTATAATAGGTAATATCCCATCTTTCCACCACAATAAAATGAAATTTTTATATACTGCAAATCTACAAATCTAAGCGGTTTACAACATACATTTCTAGATATATTAACATTAATACATAACACTTCTCAAAACATTCACAAAAACATATTCAATGTTTTACACTTGATGTATCTAAAACATTTTTTACCTCATAAAAATGCCTGTGAAAACAAATATGTTTTAAAGATTTTCTATAATTTACTCAAAGACTCGATCAATCTCAATTCCTTTGGGAGTGCATTCTATAATTGGGGTCCCACAGCCATAAAAATTGAGTCCCTGTACATCACAAGTCTTTTGTTGACATTTTGAACTGTATCCATTAAAATATCTGCCACAAACCATCAGGGATTCTGTGGAACAGTCTAGCTCCCTTGGAAATCCTCTAATTTTCTATAGTTGTTGCAAAAGTTTACCATTAGGTGTCAACATAATCCACTTCTATCCCTGTAGCTCTTTACACTCAACACTGCTGTTACTGAAAATATCTCTGCAACAAACCAAAATGTATTTTGTTACTTATTTTTTCTTACAAGTTTCAAGTTTATTATTATTATTATTAAGTATTTGATATCATGCCTTTCATTACGTCTAGGCCAGTGGTCTCAAACTCAAACCCTTTGCAGGGCCACATTTTGGCTTTGTAGGTACTTGGAGGGCCTCAGAAAAAAGTAGTTAGTGTCTTATTAAAGAAATGACAATTTTGCATGAGGTAAACTCTTTAGAGTTTATAAATCTTTCCTTTTGGGTAAGTCTTAATAATAATATTGCAATTTATAGCTAAAGAGATATATGATCAAGAAACTTTAATTTTACTTTTGTGATTATGATAAACATACCGAAGGCATCAAAATAGTACTTGGCCAGCCACAAGTTTGAGACCACTGATCTTGGCGGTTTCCATAAGAATAAAAATTGTTACAAACATAAGGGATAGATTAAAAAATTATATTAGGACATATAATCACTAGACCAAATTTTAAAAAAGACACAGAAGGGGGTTTAGTGAAATAAATACAATATTCAAATTTTAAAACGGTGATATCACTTACCCCCTCGCTTATGAACGCATAGTGCAGGTTTTAGCGCTGGCAGCAGTGGTAACTTCTCCATTGCTCATAGAATTCCTATGAGTGTTGGAGCAGTTACTGCTTCTGCCGGCGCTAAAACCCGCACTATGTGTTCGTAAAAGAGGGGGTTAGGTAATAATGACCTGCTGATTGACCTTTGCCGGACACGTAAGATTTAGTCGGATTACCAGGATTAGAGTAGGTCAGATGGAAGGAGAGAGAGTGCTATCTTATTGCATGCAAGTGAATACAGTCAGAACTTCAAATTTTAGAATAAAAGGGGCAGTACTAATAAGAACTGTGCTCAGCTCTTTTAGGCAGCCAGCCAGTTATATGGTGAGTCTAAGAATCAGCAAAAGAAGTTAAAGGGATAGCATGCTCAGGTTGATAAAATGGAAATAGCTGACAGTTGCTTCTAGTTACAACTACAGTACAGCACCAATCATCCACAAACTGAAACAGGAGAGATTCAGCTTAAGCTTGAACTATTTCGGTGGCACAGACCAATCTACATTAAATTCAATTTACATATGTATGATGCTGCATCACAGAGTGCAATTAAATTCATAGGACAAACTCTGATTTATTTTTTTTTTCTTCCAGTTTGCTTTTCTCAGAATATGTACAAGGATTTAATTTCAACAAACACGTACTTAAGGCTTTGTTTAGTAACTTATATGCATTAATGTGATTTAGTGCATGTTAAATAATGCAACCCCCTTGTCTAAGGGCCTATTTATTAATTATACGCTTAACTTGCATTAATGTGTGTTATATTGTTAACACAAATTAGGAAATTAGGTCCTTAATTTGTAATTCAAAACCTTTACAGTGATCATTTCTGAGGGTTTTAATTTAATCTTATCTCTTTCTGAAGGCTAATAGCAAAACTATGCAAACTGAAGTATTAATTAAAGAACTCCCACAACACAAGTCTGAATGAGTTATTTTTCCTTAGATGATTTTGAAAGTAAATGTACAGTATATAAAGAGTGGTATTAAGTCCAAGGATACCTATGGACCTTGCAGAAATGCAGATATGTTCAACACTTAAACAAATTCCAACCATAGGAGGTGAAATATATGTATAAGCTAGACAAGCTACAGTTTAGGGCCTCACATTACAAGGGGCTCTCACTTTTCACAAACACAAATTCTCACATGTCCCGTGAGAACTCGGGGCAGCTATTCAGTGAGCACTTCAGCGCTGGGCAGGAGCGTAAAAGCTCATTCCTGCCTGTTCACTGGGCTGCGAGAACTCAAGGCCATTCAAGGAAAGCAGACTTAGGGGGGTGGGTCTGTGGAGTGGGCAGACTTGATGGGCTATGGCCCTTATCTGCCGTCATTTTTCTGTTTCTATGTTTCTATTCAGAGAGGGGATCAGTGCAGGATAGGAGCACGGTATGCTCACCCCTGCCCGGTACACCGCTGGACCACCAGGGATTCAAAAAGGTACAGGAGGGAGGGAGGTTAAAAAAAAAAAAATTGACAGAGTTGGCTGGGACAGAATACAGAAGGGATCCTTCCTGTTCTGGCCCACCAGGTCAAACGGCAGGCCAGGTGGAGGCCTACAGGACATCGGGAGAGAGGGGGGAACAGGGGCAAGGAGGGGGCTGGGTGCACAGCCAGGAAGGGCGGAAGGATAGACATGGTGGAGAGCCTGGCAGGGAGGAAGGGGGGACAGGGTGGAGACCCTAGCAGGAAGGGAGGGGGACTGGGTGCAGAGCTTGGCAGAGAGGAAAGGCGGGAGGGGGGTACAAGGAGAAGAGCCTGGCTGGGAGTTAGGGAGCAGGGTGGAGAGCCCGGCAGGGCAGGGAGTGAGGCAGGCTGAGTGCAGAGCCTGGCAGGGGAGAGAGGGGGCAGAGCACAGATCCTGGCAGGGCACATGAATATGAACCCCTCCCCCGGTCTTATATTCGAGTCAACCTTTTTTCCTCCCTTTTTGGGGGGAGGGGGGAAAGGGTATCTCATCTTATACTTGGATCAACTTATATTCGAGTATATACAGTATACTAATACATGTAGGTAATTTTAACATGCCAGATGGCATATCCCTATTGTAGGGTCCTCTAGAAGTAGGGAGATCCTGGATTCTCTAATAGGAGAACTATTCCAGAAGTTGATAATGGAACCCATGCGGGATAGGAGCCATATTGGACTTAGTGCTTACAAAATGGGAAAGTGTTTCTGATGTTACAGTTGTAATCATCTGGCATCCAGTGATCACTGCATAGTATGATTTAATATTAAGACAGGTGTAGAGATGGCTCTAGACTTTTAAAAAACTAATTTTGTTCAGATGGGGGATTACGTCAAGGAATTGTTGGGATGGGAACATCTGAAAGAAGTAGGAAAGCAGTGGGCAAAACTGAAGGAGCTATTGTAAGGGCAACAAACCATTTTGTAAGGAAAGTAAATAAAAGTAAGAGGAAAAGATGGCCACTTTGGTTCTCAAAAGTAGTAGCTAAAAAGATAAGGAGAAAGAGGTTAGCTTTCATAAACTACAAAAGATCACAGAAAGAGGAATACAGACTAAAGTATCTGGAAAAGGTAAGAGAGACTGGTTGAGTAGTTAGAAAAACAAAGATGTAAATGGAAGAAAATATAATTGACATGGTAAAACGGAAGGACAAAACATTTTTTAAGTATATTAGTGATAGGAAGAAGTGCAAAAGTGGCATTGTGAGACTCAAAGATGAAGGAGAGAAATATGTAGAAGTTGGTAAAGTTAAGGCTGAATTGCTTAACAAATATTTCTGTTCATAGCTGAATTACCGGGGAAGGACTACAGAAGACAAATGCAAATAGGAATGAAGGTGTAGTAGACTCTTAATGATTTTCAAGGGATTGTGTCTGTGAGGAGCTAATTAAACAAAAGGAGGACAAAGCCATGAGGCCAGATGGTGAACATCCAAGGGTATTGAAGAAACTTAGAGAAGTTCTGGCATCTCCAATGGCTGACCTTTTTAGTGTTTTTTAGTGCTTCTCTAGAATCAAGAGTGGTAGCGGAAGATTGGAAAAGGGTGGATGTGGTCCCTCTCCACAAAAGTGGAAGGAAGGAAGAAGTAGAGAACTACAGGCTGGTAAATCTGACTTCTGTGGTAAGTAAATGCTATTACAACAGAGAACAGTGCAGTTTCTGGAATCCAGTGGATTACAGCACCCAAGGCAACATGAATTCACTAGATGTAGGTCTTGTCAGACAAATCTGATTAATTTCTTTGACAGGGTGGCCAGCAAATTGGATAGAGGGAGTGTGCTAGATGTGGTTTACTTAGATTTTAGCAAAGCCATTGACAGTGTTCCACAGAGGCATCAAATAAACTGAGTGCCTTCGGTATAGGCCCCAAAGTGATAGACTGAGCCAGGAACTGGTTGAGTAGAAGGCAACAGAGGGTACTGGTCAATTGAGATCACTCTGAGGAAAGGAATGCTACCAGTAGTGTGCCTCATGGTTTAGGTGGTAGATGTGTGGTACAGTCTCCCTGTAGAGGTGATAGAGACAGAGACTGATTTCAAGAAAGCCTGGGATAGGCATGTGGGATCTCTTGAAGAGAGGAAGTCCTATGTGTATTTTACAAAATACTCAGCATTAAGTGAGCCTTTTGTAAAATACATTGCATATTTGAACATTCCAACTTGAAAGTCCATTTTCCAATCTGGATGACCTATCAGTACAGGCTACATATTTCTAACACTTGAATTCTACCTCAAGATCATTTTTAAAAATCTCTTTTGAAAAAGTCAGATATCATAAAAATAATGTAAAACAAATGTATAAGGTTTGCATACAAGGAAGCTGCATTTCTATATGTTCACTCTCTCATAATACAAACCCTTATGATGTTCCTGCCAGTGATGCCTGTATTTCACTTTTTATGAGTAACAAATTGATCACTTCTGCTATTACAAACATTGATGCTCCAAATAAAGGGCTCAGTTTATATTACATTACATTACATTAGTGATTTCTATTCCGCCATTACCTTGTGGTTCAAGGCGGATTACATCCAAACTAAAACAAGAATTACATTTCAACTTTGAAGTAATAGAATAAACGATGAGATAAAATTTTAAGGGAGAATTATGGGTTTTAGATAATGTTTGATAACTAGAAAATTAGAGAGTACTAAGGGTTTATAGAGTGTTGGATGCTGGGTTAGGATTGTTGTGCTGGATAGGTTTAACGTGTTTTTTGAAGAGTATGGTTTTAATTTCTTTCTTGAAGGTTTTGTAATCTGTGGATGAAGATAACAGAGTGATGAGTTGTTTGTCCAATTTAGCTGCTTTGGAGGCTATTAGGTTGTCATAAAGTTTTTTTCGTTTGATCCAGCCAGACAAGTAAGCTCTTCCCCCAGCATTCCGTTGGAAAAATCAATATACTTGCTTTTAAATATTATCAGAAGTAGGAGATCAACTGCTTTTACACCTAAGCAGCACCAAGACCAGCCGCCACTATCGAGAGCCTTTGTCCCAATCCAGCCAGACATGTATGCTCTTCGCCATACAATTTGTTGGAGAGATCAATCTGCCTGCTTTTAAATATCAGCAGCATTGGGAAAACAACTGCTTTTACACCTAAGCAGCAGCGGGTCCATCCGCAACCACCAAGAACCCACAGACCCGATCCTGCCAGGAGCGTGAACTCCTCCCCCTGCAGTCCATTGGAGAGATCAATCTGCCTGCTTTTAAATATCAGCAGCAGAGGAGATCAACTGCTTTTACATCTAAGCAGCAATGAGACCAGCCACAACCACCGAGAGCACTCAGACCCGATCCTACCAAGAGTGTGAACTCTTCCCCCCCTGCAATCCGCTAAGAAGATCGACTGTCGGCTCCGGGCGGCTTTCCCGCAGAGGAGAGAATCCTGCATTCACCGTGGACCTCATCTGGGGCAGCCTCCTTGGAGCGGCTGGGGCACGGGCAGTGTGTCTGGGAGGGAATGCATGGATGGGAGAACATTGCAGGGGAGGAGACATAGGCATCCTGGGACTGTCGGCCAAAAGAAGCCCTTTCTGGATACGTCAATCGCTCCTCCTAAACTTACTTGCTCCACTTCATCACTGACGCTGACCCATTCTGCTTCTATTCCTTTCTCTCCTCTCTTCTACCTTCCAAAGTATTTAGATCAATGCTGTCTTTTTAAAATGTTTATTTTATTTTTATTTTTCCTCTAACTCTACTTTTCACTTCACTATTACCCTCCAGGTACTTTAGTTAGATTGTGAGCCTTCGGGACAGTAAGGGAATTTTCCAAGTACCTTTCTTATTTCTAATCTTAATGTATATTTTCTTTAAACCGCTTAGAACCTAACGGATGTAGCGGTATATAAGAAATAAATTACATTACATTACATTTTTGGATGGTGGGTAATAGAATAGTGAATGGGTTCTTCTGTGTCTGATTGAGGAGGATTGATTTAGTCTGTTATTCCAGTAAATTGGGCTTTCTCCGTTGATAGCCTTGTAAAGTAAGCAGTAGAATTTGAAGTTCACTCTCGCTTCTATTGGAAGCCAATGCGAGTCATGGTATGCCTCTGTGATATGGTCATATTTTTTTAATGAATAGACAAGTCTCAGGGCTGTATTCTGCACCGTCTGCAATTGCTTCATCATGGTCGTGAGACATGATAGGTATAGTATGTTGCAGTAGTCCAGCATCCCAAGGATTAGAGATTGTACCAGTAGTAGGAATTGCTTCTTTTCGAAGAATGATCAGATTTTTCTCAGATTTCTCATTCTTATATGCATTCACTTTTATGACCAGGCCCCATTCTTAACCATAAGTCAGAGATTTGGATCGGGGTATTGTACAGTTTATGAGTCTAGAAGTTCTCCTGTTTAGAACCATCAGAATTCAGGAATTTATGTCATTTCCCTTATGATTTTGTAAGCAACATAAAATAAAAAACAAGACTACATAGATTCTAACTGCTGTAATGTGTAGTTTCTGTTTATCCTTTCAGCCTTATCAGAAATGATGCTTTTTTTAAAAAAAATTAAATGGTGCTTGTGGAGTCAGGATTCTACAAAAAGAACGAGAATAAAGGCCTACACTGAAAAGTAGACAGCTGCAAGTCTCTGTTTATCTAGACACATTATTGCACTAAACAAAATTTACAATGCTATACAGATAGCTGAAGCTTGTACAGTAAGTATATATAACCGCAGGTCAGGTTGTGTCAGACTTAAGTCTAAGAACTGACAGGAAATGCACTCAGATACCATCTCTTCTTCCATTCCCAACATTTTAAAGAGTTAAAGAAAATCTCTTTTAGTTGCTTATAAAAAGTCTTGATTAGAGCATGTTTATCTTAAACTCCGAAAGTAATGTTTCTACCACCTGAGCTAAGAGGAATTCTTATTAATAAATATAGCAGTTGCAGGTTTATATGTTACTGTATACCTTGCCTATAAAGGGCAAGCTTAATGTATATTTCACCACCTTATAAAACAACAAAGCAAAAGTCTCAGAACATGGTAGATGATGACAGCAGATAAAGACCTGAATGGTCCATCCAGTCTGCCCAACCTGATTCAAGAACAGTTTAGAAAGCAGGTTATAAGTGATTACAATTAAAATATTCCAGCTGCAGACCTAGAGTCTGAAAGCTAGACAATTAACTCAATAAAAAGGTATCATCTATAACTTAAGTATTGGCTTATTTCCTATTCATAAACAAAGAGCCCTTGCTGGATGGGATTACCAGGACTTAGGAGAATCCTAGATAAATTGATCAGTCTGGGGTTAGCTTGAAGATGGTAGGCTGGATTGGAAACTAAGGCCCAGATTCTGTATAGGACGCCCGGTCTCTGATGCCGATGGGCTTCCTATAAAGAATCGGGCCTAAGGCCGCCTAAAGTGAACCAGATTTTCTAATTGACGTCCATGTTACAGATGCTGGTTAGAGAATCGGGTTGTAAGTAGATGCGACCACTATGCTTATCAAGCAAAGGGATCTCCCTGCCATGATAAGTTTAGCGGCCGCACTAGCGGCTGCCTGTCCCACCTGAACGAACACGGCAGGAGGGATGCCCAAACCCACCTGCTGGAACCCCCCCTCGTAGATTGTGCAGCCACCCCCCCCCCACACACATACACACTAGAATCCCTCCTAACCCCCCCTCCCTGGACTCTCCTCTACCCTGTTAGGATGGATGGACCGACAGGTCTTCCGTCCATCTGGCAGGCCCACCTCCATCGGAATGAAGTGGACCTGCCCCTTCAGGGCATTGTGGGGTGAACCAGGGAGGGGCCTAAGGCCTGAAAGATCCTAATCGGCACATCACCATACTTAAGCGAATCCCTCTGAAATCGGTAATGTCTCAAAATTTCCACCTTATGGAGATAATTGTGGATTTTCGCCACTATCTCTGGATCGCTGATAGTCCACCGCCACGCGTCCCACGCAATGTACGCACTCCAAGCATAGGGAATCCAGGCCAGGTGGTAAAGGAAACTCTGCAACCAGCCAGTTCTTGAAAGTGATGCCGAGCTGCCTGTCAGATAAAGTCTCGGGCACTCCAATAAAACAGAGGTTATCCCTCCGGGACTGATTTTCCAGGTCCTCCACCTTCTCCTCGCTATCAGCCAGATGTTTTTCTATGTGAGTAAGGTGGTCAGTCATGGCTTGGGCACAATCCTTCGCCACAGAAACTCTCATTTCAAGCTCCATTGTGCAAGCCACTGTTTCCCCCAGTAGAGTCTCCATGTGGGTGAGTTGTGTGGACAATTTCTTCTTCTGCAGTGTTAAAGCAGAAGTCACTGCTGTGGTGAGCTGGCACAACTGACCCTCAGTGAACTCTGCTGCATGCAGCAAGCCCAAGTCCGCCATTTTATCATCGGCTGGTCGTGTCTTTTCTTTGATTTTCGCTGCCGTTCTGCTGATCATGCTGCCCCCGCCCCCGCCCCCCCCCCGCCCCGACGGACACAAATTGGTCCATACAAAGGTGCACCAGGGAGAAGCCTCGTAGCACGCTGAAGCCAGTTAAAATGAGCAAGGTGTCAGCGGGGGCCCGGGAGCTGCAGAGTTTGCAACCTCACTCCTCAATGCATCATGTGATCCTCCGGTACAATGAAGTATAAGGAGTATCTGCCGAAACCCAATTCATGTTCTGGAACAGGTTCAATTGCTCAGACCATTGACTCCATCTCCGGCTGATCTGCCAGCGAGTCTAGAAACAAATCTGGAGACAGGCAAAAGAAGTCTATCTTGTGCCCGTCCCGAATGATGTCCAGCACCCATTGATCTGATGATATGCGAGTCCACTCCTGGTAAAACTGATAAAGTTGGTCCCCAATATGAATAAGCCCCTCCTGATTTCTGACATCACTGGGGCTTTTTAGGAGCAGTAGCTGCCTAGGATCCAGAGTCCTGAGGACATCTGGCATTGGAATTGTTGCAAGGGAGCTGGTATCCCTGGGAATATCTCTGGGGAGAATAGCCTGAGGATCCCTGACAAAATTGTTGGGAGGGATGAAAATGACTATGGTCCTCTCCTGAAGTTCGGTGAGACTTGTTCACAGGGAGAGACTTAAGGCGGTGATCAGCTACACTGGCCATGAGGTCATCCAGCTGCCCCTTGAAAGGAAGTCTGCTTAAAGAGGTCTTGGAGGCAGCATCTCCAGCCCAATGATGGATCCAAACAGTCCAGTGCGCAGATACTACATAAGCTGAGACCTTACTAAGAACTCGAACAAGATCATAATGGGCGTCTGCCACATAATCCACACCATCAGTCACTAGTTGGAGACAGGCATCCACTTCTGCAGAAGGCACACTGCGCAATCTCATGTGACAGGAACACGATGCAAAAGAAGCTGCTGCCACCACCTTGATACCTGAAGAATCTGCTTCAAAAAGCTTTTTCAATATAATGTCCACTCTACAGTCCTGGGTCCTTAAGTACTACTCCCCCATCACTAGGGAGGATCGTGTGCCAGGTAACCTGTGCCACAGTGGAATCTACCTTAGGTTGTTCAAAAAACAGCTGAAAATCAGGAGCAAATATAATCTAATATAATAAAATGCTAGGCCGCGCATGCGCACTAAAAAAAACGTGTTCCCTGATCCGTCCCGAAAACACGAGTGCGCATGCGCACGTTTTACGTCATCACCTACTCTCCACCTCGCGCCACCTATCACTGTCATCACCTGCTCTCCACCGATCACTGTTCCTCCTGCACCATGCCACACCAGGCATGTCCGCCGCCGGCCTCGAGCTCCTGGGGGCCGGCGGCGCTGTGCTGAAGTCCCGCCTCCCGCTTCCGTATTACACGGCGCCGCCAGACCCGGCCCTACACTGAGATCCGCGATCGGGTTGCCAAGGAAACCCCGCCGCAGCATCGCAGCTAGGTAGGGGGACAACAATCGCGCTTATGTTCAAGCCGCCGCCACGACTCCCCTCTCGAACCGCACCAGGATCGAGAGAGGAGCTGCGGCGGGGGCTTGAGCATAAGCGCCATTGTTGTCCCCCTACCTAGCCGCGAGGTTGCGGCGGCCTTCCTCACCCGGCTCACATTGAATCCAAGTAAACAACCGGGGCTGCCTAAAGAAACAAAGTTTCACGGTGCTTGGCCCGCAAAACAATTCCTGCCGTTGCCGAAATTTGGCCCACCGTTCCTTCCCTTCCTCCATCAGGTACAGTTCACCTCCGCCTATGTTAAAAGGAGTTGCTTTGAAATTGGAGCCCTGCCGCCACCGTAACACATTCCCTCTGCCGCGGTCCCATATGTCAGAGAAGGGGCGGGACCAAGGCAGAGGGGAATGTGCTACAGCAGTGGCAGGCCTCCGATTTCGACGCGGCTCCTTTTAACATTGGTGGATTCACTGCACCTGATGGAGGGAGGGAAGGAAAGGTGGTTGGGCGCTGTTGAGCCCCTCTTTAGCCTTAGACCCTCTCCTAACTGCTCCCTCCTGTCTCAGACCACTGGAGCACCTGATGGAGGGAGGGAAGGAAAGGTGGTTGTGTGCTGTTGAGCCCCTCTTTGCCCTCAGACCCTCTCCTAACTGCTCCCTCCTGTCTCAGACCACTGGGGGGAGGTGCCTGTCTTCAGCTGCAGGGAGGGAGGGAGGGAAGAAGAAAGAAGGGGCCCTGGCAAGCGAGTTATCAAAAGCCAACCATAGCCTGGGACCCCTACATGATATGAATAATGACCAGACAACAAAAGGTAAGAAAAATAATTTTATTTTCTGTTTTGTGATTACAATATGTCAGATTTGAAATGTGTCTTGAGGGAGGCTTCCGCCGCGGCTTTGGACAGAGGGGTACCATTTTCGTGGGAGCCGGCCTTCGGAGAGGCTTGGGACACGGGGACGGATGCGGGAGGGGCTGCCGCTGCGAAGGGCTTTGGTGGGGGAGCCAGCCAGACCATAAGTGTGGGGACGTTGTAAGCGCGGATTGGTCAAGGAGCCGCCGCTGCTGAAGCTTTGAAATTGCTCTCCCACCGTCACTCCCTCCCGCCCCGGCTCTGCCTCTGCCCCTGCCCAGGTTCAAAAGCAGGAGACATCTAGCACCCGTTAATCTAACGGGCTTAAACACTAGTTTCTTTATAATGTCACTGGGGTACTAATAGTTAAATATTAGTGGAAGTCAGAAAAATATTAGAGTTCAAATAAAAGAACTGTCTTCTCATTCAAATTGGTAACCAAACTTCAGGATTGCAACCGTCACGTTTGAAAGTCACTCAGAGGTATAGAGTTCTTCAAGAAGAGAGTTGCGCCCTCTAGTGATGAATCAAAGTATATTTTTCAGTCGTTGCAACTTTATTAGTTCTGGTTACGCTCCAAGTTTGATTACAAAAGTAAATAAATAAATAAATGTCTTTACAGTCTTTCAAACACTTGTATGAAAATACTTTGTTTTTTCTTATCTTTACAAATCTTTTCAAATGAACATCGCTCTGTGAGAAAATTGAGAGCAGCTTGATAATTCAGTTTATAACAGGTTCGGGGTCTCTACGTGGCCCCGTTTCGATTCCTTCTTCAGGAGACCCTATTGTATGTAAATTGAAAAACCTTTTCAATGCTGATAGAATGCTTCAAGTTTGCGATGTGGTAACATCGTCAAAAGAACGCTGTCGGTGCTGTGAATTTAAACTGTCAGAGAAAACATAGGATCAGCTATCAGAGACCCCGAACCTGTTATAAACTGAATTATCAAGCTGCTCTCAATTTTCTCACAGAGCGATGTTCATTTGAAAAGATTTGTAAAGATAAGAAAAAACAAAGTATTTTCATACAAGTGTTTGAAAGACTGTAAAGACATTTATTTATTTATTTACTTTTGTAATCAAACTTGGAGCGTAACCAGAACTAATAAAGTTGCAACGACTGAAAAATATACTTTGATTCATCACTAGAGGGCGCAACTCTCTTCTTGAAGAACCCTATACCTCTGAGTGACTTTCAAACGTGACGGTTGCAATCCTGAAGTTTGGTTACCAATTTGAATGAGAAGACAGTTCTTTTATTTGAAAATCAGGAGCAGGCAGATAAAGCTTAGTCATAGCTTTAGAGAGCCGGAAAGAACTTTCTGGCATCCTACGGTTCCGTAACCAGATCAAGAAGCTGTGGATGGGATGGAAAATAGGAAGACAGCACATTAGAAGGGTCCATAACCGCTGTGACATGGAAGTTAGAGATTCCAATTTAAACTCTTTCAGAACATCAGGCTGCAGAAGATGAGAATCAGATGAGAACAGCATTTCACACCATGAAAAGCAGCCCTCCGTCAAATCCCAGAGTCCTTCTAACCTACAGCAACCACGATCTTAGGCCACAAAATCTAAAAATGAGTTGTATGCCCAAGCATTCTTAAATGTTTATTAACAACCTTTTTAAAAAATTTTTTTGCATAATCACCTGCAAATTAAATTCCATATCATCATAGTCTGTTGAAAAATTCATATCTGTTCTCAGTACAAGTTAGGAATGTTTCCCCCCCTCCCTTGCAGAGTTTTGAGTGAATTTAAGATTTGGTAATTATGTGTTAATCATTGACACTGACTGATTAAGGAACAAATGTCAAAGAACTAAACATGACAGAGAAAATGACTATTTCCAGCATGCATGGTGCTGAGAAGCACTGAACATCTGCTGAGAGTTTCAGCTCTGGTGCTCACTAGGGAAGGGTTCCTCAAAATTGCTCCATTGCAGGATTAATTTGTCGAGGGCCCCTAGGCACACAAGTACACTGGGCCCCCTGCCCCGCCCCACCCCACCATGCACCCAGGCAAACAGAAAGCTGCGTCAGAGGGAAGTTTTGGCCAAGCAGCACCGCTTGCACAATTACAGTTCCCGTTGCCTTTCTTACCTGCGTTGCTTGCTTATCTTACTTTCTGTTGATGGGGGGGGGCCGTGTTGCCGATTGGGGTGGGGCCCGTGTTGCCGATCGGGGGGGAGGGGCCCATCACCGTTTGGAAAAAACAATGTTGATGCCCTCCTTCATCGGGCCCCCTTGACCATTTCGGGCCCTAGGCACGTGCCTACTTGGCCTATTGGTTAATCCTGCCCATGCCATTTGCAGCCTTATTCATTTTGGCCCATTTTCTATAAACGGCACCTTTAACTTAAACTGATTTCCATGATGCCTACCGATACCTAAAAAACAGCACTAGAATCATGCCTCCATAGGTGCTTTACAGCGTCCATTGTCGCTGTAGGCGTAGCTAATGCCAGTCGTCCGGATTTACCCAGACGGCTTTTCAAAACCCGGCACTTTGTCCAGGTTTTGAAAAGCAGATCGCGTTGGGAGGGGATGCCCTTCCTCCCGACAAGCAGGCTGAGGGGGGTGGGGCTAGGAGTGTGTGGGCATAACGAGGCAGGGATGGGTCGAATTGGGTGGGCATGAGGGTGGGTCTATGGGTCCAGATTTTATGTGAGTAAAATCTGGTAACCCTACTAATGCCAGAAGTGGCATTAGGCGCCATAAAATGCCTACGTAGGCACAATTCACATCAAAGTAGCTGCTGAAAATGTAGGCCTTGAAACCCCTGGCCTACATATCCAGTGCCTACCTTTTCTGAGGCACGATTCTCTAAACGGCGCTGTCACATGATTGGCATGTGATCGGCGGCCGCAGACAACAGTGCCATTTAGTGAATCCAGGCCTTTGTTTTGTTTTGGTTAGTCTTCATTTTCCAATCCAATTCTTGGTTTTGTATTCGAGTCATCTCAACTAAGAGCTCTATTCGGTTTGCACAAGAATTAACTAATAGGACAAGGAAAATTAATTATTAGAGCAAAGAAGTCATCAGTTGTAATCCCTTATTTATCAGTTAGAAATTTCTGAAATAGATAAATTTTTAAAGTTTTCCGAAAAGTTATCAGAGAGGGAAGTAGTCTAACTTCTATAAGAAGATCGTTCCAAATATTTACAAAGGAAAAAACCAAAGATTGACAAATCTTACCTCTTAAGAGTGCACTCTGTCAGAAAAAGTGTGCAGGTGTGACGATCCATGCATTCTCGTACTGTCGGGAAAGAGTGTACCCTCTTTCTGAATGAGTACATCCTCTTTGCATAAAGTTCACATTCTTTGCAAAGAGGGCACACTCTATACAAATAGGACCATATTTTATATATGATGCCCCAAAAATTGGCGCTCACCAGAATTGCACTTAGCGTGATTCTATAAAAGATACATCTACCTTATAGAATCATGCGAAGCACATCCAAGGAAAATCAGGTCTAAATACCTCCATCTAACTTGTGCGCAAATCGGGCATATTCTAAAAGCAGGGTACATACATTTTAGGAATGCCCTTGATCGGCCTATGCTCCCCTGGCCATGCCCCCTTTTCAGTCACGTACTAGAACTGATGTGCCACACTTTATAGAATGTGCCTTCCAAGTTGTATGCATAACTTCTAATTAGTGCAAATTATGAGGTGTCATTTGCCAATATTGATACCGATTAGGCTTATTAAACAATTAAGCTGTGGGTGCAAATCAGCTGTGTGCACCAATTTGTACACACACAGCTTTAGACGCCATATAAGAATTTGGGAAATAGTATGCACTATTATCTGTAAATAAAATAAAAACAAAATGCCAGGTTTTTCTGCTCATTTTCATTTACTGACAATGTACAATAACATGGAATATGTTGTTGACACTTCCCAAGCCATTGAGTATAGAAACATGATGGCCCATCTAGTCTGCCCATCCACAGTAACCATTATCTCTTTTTCTCTCTGAGAGATCCCACGTGCCTATGCCATGCCTTCTTGAATTCAGACAGTCTCTGTCTCCACCACTTCTTCCGGGAGACTGTTCCACACATCTACCACTCTTTCTGTAAAAAAGTATTTCCTTAGATTACGCTGGAGCCTGTCACCTCTTAACTTCATCCTATGCCCTCTCATTCCGACGCTTCCTTTCAATTGAAAGAGACTCGACTCGTGCATTTATACCACTTAGATAGTTAAATGTCTCTATCATATCTCCCCTTTCCTGCCTTCCCTCTAAAGTATACATATTGAGATCTTTAAGTCTGTCCCCACACTTCCATGTGTAAGTGATGGCACTTGTAGTTACCCATTTTACAACCTACATTTGTAAGTGCCCTCAACTGAGCAGTGAGACTGCAATTTTAATTTGATTTCATCTTAGAGGTGTAAATACACAGCATGGGATTAAAGCAGTGACCAGCAAGGAATGATGGCACCCAGCATCCCCCTTGTACTACTTCTAGTTGTCACTTGCAATGAGCAGGGTCTCCTACCTGCTGCTTGTGCTGGTTGAACCTGCCCTCTGATGTCACTTCCTGGTCCCAAGAACAGGATGTGACATCAGAGGGAGAACTAAGGCTGGCGTGAGCAGAGAAGGGAGGCCCGGGAGATCTTGCTTGCTACCATTGACAACTAGGGGCTCCTTTTACTAAGGTGCATTAGGGCATTAACGCGCGGAGTAGTGTGCACTACAATGCCACGCGTGCTAGATGCTAACGCCTTCATAGAGCTTGCATTAGTATTTTCATCTATCACGCGGTTTTGCGCGTTGTAATCTTTAAAACGCTAGCGCACCTTAGTAAACGGAGCCCTAGACGAGGTACTTGTGGGGAATGTATTTACGAGACCTCCCTGAGCTGGGATGAGAGAGGATAGATACCGGAGTTCTTGCCAAGTTGGCGTCTGGGGTGCTCTTCCCCCCCTTACTACACCACATGATTAGCCAAAATGATTAGCCAAATGAGCACTTGTTAAAAATCTGCGTGTGTCTCTGAGCTAGTATGAAATCTGATGGAGATATGTTTCTTCACAGATGTGTATTCCCTATACGAAATGGGGAATACACATGTGGATTTTTGCCCCACCCACACCATATCCCCTTGAAATCTCTATGTGGTGTAACAGCACTTTCACAAAACTGCTACTGATATATGAAAATGCTTTCAAAAAAGAGGCTCGCATGCAATAACTGAGGCAATATGGGTTTCAGCTGTTATTCTTCCCCACAAGGACAAATTCAGATCATTTGTCATCAAAAACCTGAAATCCACTGCTTTACACTACATGTATTAAATGAAACTATCTCCACCACATTACTGCAGTATTGACTAATGCCTTCCTGACTGCATTGTCTGGGGATTTGAAGAAAATGGTTCTTTACATAATCGACATTCAGCGGGAGGATATTCAACTTGCCTCAGTTTTCCTCATAGACAAATCGGAGCACTTCTCTATCACTTGAGGCATATGTTATAAAAATCAATAAGTCATCAGCATAAACTGATACTCTACTCTCACAGGAATCAAGATGTATCCCACAGCTATTTTCATCACACTGTATGGCCTGTGCCAAAGTTTCTAAAGTCTGTCAAAACATAAAGCAAACTGTGTTCACACACATATACAACTGCTAGTGGATTGGCAATATCTTTTTCTGAAGTAAAATATAACATACATCACATCACATAACTTTGTTCTTCTATACCGCCATAATCAGATGATTTCTAGGTGGTTCACACTGAAGACAGCTGGACAGTCAGCGAATTACAAAATGCAAATAGTGAAAGTACAACATATTACTCAAGAAATAGACAGAATAAAATGATTAAATTTAGTGTGACTTCTGTTTAGGAGATAAATCTGTCAAACAATACAGTTTTAATTTCTTTCTGACAGGCGCCATAGGTCAACCTGGCTCCATAGGCATACATGCATACTACTGTGAGTATAAGTGCACACCTGTCCCAGACTCACCCTGAGAAGTACCTTCTGCATCTGAGGGTAAAGTAGAAGTAGAGGAGGAACCTAATGGTTATGACAATTGGCTGAGGACCTGGTAACTGGGTTAAATGTGGCTTCTGGTGACCTTAGGCAAGTCATTTAACCCTGTATTGCTCCAGGTACAAAACTTAGATTGTAAGCCCACCAGGGACAGAGAAAATACCTGTATATAATAAATGCAAGCAAACACAACAACAAAGGTGACCAATTGGTGGGAGCAATAGATGCGAGTTAATTGAGCTGCAGTCTTCTATAGAATGTGGTGAAGTTTTGTGGATTTTGTACGATTTGATTATAAAAAGACTCCTGAGGCAGGCCTTTTGCGGGCCGAAACACGATCATGTCGAGAGTCCATCTTAATAAAAGAGACTGAACACCAATTGGTCACCTTTGTTGTTGTGTTTTCTGTTCACTGGTGTAAAGGCAGTTTCTCCTGTTTGTTTCAATATAATAAATGCAAACCACTTTGGTTGTAGTACAGAAAGGTGGTATATTAAATCCATGACCTTTTACCCTTTATATACAGACAGGATATATGAGCATAGGGCTAGATTCAGTACGCAGTACTCAAAGTTAGGCGCCATTAAGATTTGTGCTAAGCACCAATTCAGTGGGCCCCAAAGTGACAGACTGAGTCAGGAACTGGTTGAGTGGAAGGTGACTGAGGGTAGTGGTCAACTGAGATCTCTCTGAGGAAAGGGATGTTACAGGGATGCACCTGAAGGTTCAGTTCTTGGGCCTGTTCTTTTTAACATTTTTGAAAGCGATATTGCTGAAGGGCTGTAAGGTAATATTTGCCTTTTTGCAGATGATATCAAAATCTACAATAGAGTAATAATAATCTTTATTCTTTTTTTCCACCCAACCATGAGTTCCAGGCAGTTCACATCAATCAGTGAAATATAGGCAGAGATACAACAATACACTTCTCCCTCCGTATTCGCGGTTTCAGCATATGCGGTTTCGATTATTCACAGTTTTTAGCTTGCTGGCTCCTCCCCCCAAATTACATCAGCTTGCATAGAGAAATCGCTGATTCCAAGCGTTTACAGAGAAAAATTGCTGATTCCCAGCGCTTTCTTCACCGTGTTTTGCCTCTCCTTCAGAAACAGGGCAGGTCTCCCACCATGTTATTCACGGTTTCACCATATTCACAATGGTTTTTAATAGAAAACAGCAAATCTAATATAATAAAATGATAGGACGCGCATGCGCACTAAAAAAATCGTGTTCCCTGATCCGTTGCGAAAACACGATTGCGCATGCGCGGGTTTTACGTCACCACTTGCTCGCGGCGGCTTTCAAATAATAAAAAAAAAATTACACAGCTGCGGTGGCCTTCCTCACCGTGAGTGGTACCGGCTCCTCTCTCGAACTGCACCAGGATCGAGAGAGGAGCTGCAGCGCCGGCTTTCAACTTTAAAAAAAAACAACAAAAACAACCCAACTGGAGATCGTCGCTCTCAACGGGCTCCCACTATGCAAACCCCCCCCACCCCCCGTGGGAGGATACGCCGCAGCAAAGTGCTGCACAGGTACTGGAGGAGGAGAGACATATCGCTTCTGCACCGGTACAAACATCCCTCCAGCGTTGGTAGCCGCTGCACGTTAAACAGGCTGCTTCGGCCTTTCTCCTGCAGTTGAGTCCCTCTGCCGCGTCACCGATGACGTCATCAATGACGCAACAGAGGGACTCAACTGCAGAATAAAGCCGAAGCAGCCTGTTTAACGTGCAGCGGATGCCAACGCTGGAGGGAGGTTTGATATTAAAGTCATCTTGCTGGGAGGGTCACAGAGTCAGCAGGGGTTGGGTTGGGAGGGGAGAGAAGCGTCTGCCTCGGGTGCTTCAGGCAGCAGCAGCGTTTACAATTCGCTGCTGTTGCTGGTTTCAGGCCTTCCTCTCTGGCCGGTCCTGCCTACTTCCTGTTTTCATGAAGACAGGACTGGCCAGAGAGAAAGACCTGAAGCCAGCAACAGCAATGAATTGTGAATGCTGCTGCTGCCCAATGAAGTAGTTAAATGAGGAAAGGGAGCAGAGGGGGAGAGAATGGCTTGGAGGAAAGGAGGAAGGTATGCCAGACAAAGGCAAAAGGAAGGAGGAGATGGAGAGAGGCCATATGGGAGAGAAAGAGAGAGATGGAGAGAGAAGAGAGGGCAGTGAATGGAAGGGGCAACATAGAGGGTGAACAGTATTCTAGCACCCGTTAATGTAACGGGCTTAAAGACTAGTAACATATAAAAAAGTTATTCACGTTTTTTCAGTATTTGCAGTTCTGTTAATCCCCTATCACAGCGAATACGGAGGGAGAAGTGTATTCAAGTTACAAACTTATCAAACAGATATGCTTTTGACAATTTCCTAAAAGCATAATATGATTGTGCTTGTGGAATCAGAGTACTTAACTAGGAATTCATTTTTCCTAACTGAAATGCAAAAGTCTTGTCCAGAAATCTCTTATAGCGACATGCTTTTAAAGATGGATACATAAACATGTAATTATTTTGAGTATTTTTATTGGACTTATGTAACTGAAATTGGGAGGATAGGTATCCTGGAGTCAGACCGAACAGTACTTTAAAGCGAATGCAACCAAATTTAAACAAAGTTCTTGCCTCAAATGGAGCCACTGATAAAAAGGACTTACCCCTGATGGTGTGGAAAACAAAAACATGAGGAAGGACCCAGTGAAGCTTGAAGAATGGTCTGAAATTTGGCAGCTAAGATTAAATACTAAGAAATGCAAGGTCATGCATTTGGGTTGCAAAAACCCAAGGGAAAGGTACAGTTTTAGGGGGTGGCGAACTTTAGCGCACAAAAGATAAATGGGACTCAGTTGCGATAGAATGTGACGAACTTAAGGTGGCCAAACAGGTTGAAAAGATGACAGAGAAAGCTAGAAGGATGCTTGGGTGCTTAGGGAGAGCAATAGCCAGTAGGAACAATGAGGTATTGATCTCATTTAGGGCTCCTTTTACTAAGGTGCACTAGCGTTTTTAGCGCACGCACACAATTAGTGCACGCTAGCTGAAAAATTACCGCCTGCTTAAAAGGAGGCGGTAGCGGCTAGTGCACGTGGCATTTTAGCATGCGCTATTCCGCGCGTTAAGGCCCTAACGCACCTTTATAAAGATATATACAGGATGGAGTCAGACCAGAGGAGGGCTACTACAATGGTCAGTGGTCTTCATCATAAGGCACATGGGGACAGACGTAAAGATCTCAATATGTATACTTTGGAGGAAAGGCGGGAGAGGGAAGATATGATAGAGATGTTTAAATAGCTACGTGGCATAAATGCACATGAGCTGAGTCTCTCATTTGAAAGGAAGCTCTAAAATGAGAGGGCACAGGGTGAAATTAAGAGGTAATAGACTCAGAAGTAATCAAAGGAAAAAGCACAGTTATTTATCTGGAACAGGTATTATCCAGGGTCAGCAGGCAGATATTCTCACAGACAGATGATGTCATCCATAGAGCCCTGGTTCGGACAGTGCAAAAGTGTGCTGTCACTTTAACTTCTTTAGAAATCTCAAGACTGCCTGTACCACGCATGCGCGAGTGCCTTTCTGCCTGACGTCAGCTCACGGGACCATCCGTTTTTTAAAAAAGCTAAGAAGCCAACTAGGGGAAGTGGGAGGGTTGTGAGAATATCTGCTTGCTGTCCTTGGATAACACCTGTTTACAGGTTTGTAACTGTGCTTTATCCTAGGACAAGCAAGCAGCATATTCTCACATATGGGACTCCCTAGCTATTTCAAGAGGGATGGAAGGAAATTGGCACTTAAACAGGAAGTAATTTAGGGCAGGGTTCTTCTGCCTAGTGGCTACAGCAGCTGCCTCAGCACCCTGAGCTTGTGAGTTCAGTTCCCACTACAGCTCTTTGTGAATCTGGGCAAGTTACTTAACACTTCACTGTCCCAGGTACAAAATAAGTACCTGCCTACAATATGTAAACCGCTTTGATTGTAACCACCTAGAATAAGTGATATATCAAGTCCCATCCCCCTCCCACCCAGGCAATTTGGCCTCTCAAGTCCCTTGTCCCTACTGCTGCATCTGCTGTCACCGCCATTGTCTATCTTTTGAAGAGTTGACTTAAACAACTGTACCTTGGTGTGATATACAGACCTCCAAGACAATCGGAGGACAAGGACGCAGAATTAATTGAAGACATTGAAAATATCACCTTACGAGGGGAGGCTGTACTATTAGGAGACTTCAACATGCCTGATGTAGACTGGAACACACTATCAGCGACAACTTGTGATAGCAGGAGGATATTAACGTCCATGAAGGGAGTATGGCTCAAACAAATGATACTGGGCCCCACTAGGGCCCAGGCCATCCTGGAACTGGTACTTACGAACGGGGAAAGCGTCTCAGAGGTCTCGGTGGGAGAGACGCTAGCCACCAGTGACCATAACATGGTATGGTTTAACCTTAAGAAAGGCTCCCCTAGATCACAAACAAAAACAAGGGTACTCAATTTCCGGGGCACTGACTTCGCACGCATGGGAGATTTCGTCTATCAGACGCTGCAGGTTCAAGAAGTAACTACTAATGTGGAGGCTATGTGGTCAACCTTGAAATCGATCCTTCATGAAGCAACTATCCGCTACATAAAATCGGTAACCAAACAACAAAGAAAAAAGAAACCCCAATGGTTCACAGATGAGGTATCGTGCCTCGTCAAGGAGAAGAAAAGAGCATTTCTCTCATACAAATGCACGGGGAAAAAAGAAGCAAACATTGAATACAGGAAAAAGTCTGCAGTGGTCAAAACAGAAGTCAGGGAGGCCAAAATTCATATGGAAGAAACTCTAGCGAAGAACATTAAGAAAGGGGACAAATCCTTCTTCAGATACATTAGCGACAGGAAAAAGAACGCAAACGGGATAGTACGCCTTAGAACACCAGACGGGAATTATGTAGAAACAGATTCCGATAAAGCCAAACTACTGAATGATTACCGTATTTTCACGCAAATAACACGCACCCGTATAAAACGCGCACACGTGTATAGCGCGCAGAAATCACGATGATAAGCACAAAAACTTTGGTATAACGCGCTCACGATTATACCGCGCATGCTGCCCGACTCTCCGTTCACCCCCCTGACTTCCGTGCACTGCCCCGCCTCTCCGTGCGCTGTCCCGACTCTCCGTTCACCCCCCTGACTTCCGTGCACTGCCCCGCCTCTCCGTGCGCTGTCCCGACTCTCCGTTCACCCCCCCCTGACTTCCATGCACTGCCCTGACTTTCCGTGCGCTGTCCCGACTCTCCGTTCACCCCCCCTGACTTCCGTGCACTGCCCTGACTTTCCGTGCGCTGTCCCGACTCTCCGTTCACCCCCCTGACTTCCGTGCACTGCCCCGCCTCTCCGTGCGCTGTCCCGACTCTCCGTTCACCCCCCCCCGACGTCCGATTCATCCCCCCCCCCGGCAGGACCATTCGCACCCCCACCCCGAAGGACCGCCGACTCCCCGACAATATCGGGCCAGGAGGGAGCCCAAACCCTCCTGGCCACGGCGACCCCCTAACCCCACCCCGCACTACATTACGGGCAGGAGGGATCCCAGGCCCTCCTGCCCTCGACGCAACCCCCCCTCCCCCCCAACGACCGCCCCCCCCAAGAACCTCCGACCGCTCCCCCAGCCGACCCGCGACCCCCCCTGGCGACCCCCACGACCCCCCCACCCCCCTTCCCCGTACCTTTGGTAGTTGGGCCAGAAGGGAGCCCAAACCCTCCTGGCCACGGCGACCCCCTAACCCCACCCCGCACTACATTACGGGCAGGAGGGATCCCAGGCCCTCCTGCCCTCGACGCAAACCCCCCTCCCCCCCAATGACCGCCCCCCCAAGAACCTCCGACCGCTCCCCCAGCCGACCCGCGACCCCCCTGGCGACCCCCACGACCCCCCCACCCCCCTTCCCCGTACCTTTGGAAGTTGGCCGGACAGACGGGAGCCAAACCCGCCTGTCCGGCAGGCAGCCAACGAAGGAATGAGGCCGGATTGGCCCATCCGTCCTAAAGCTCCGCCTACTGGTGGGGCCTAAGGCGCGTGGGCCAATCAGAATAGGCCCTGGAGCCTTAGGTCCCACCTGGGGGCGCGGCCTGAGGCACATGGTCAGGTTGGGCCCATGTGCCTCAGGCCGCGCCCCCAGGTGGGACCTAAGGCTCCAGGGCCTATTCTGATTGGCCCACGCGCCTTAGGCCCCACCAGTAGGCGGAGCTTTAGGACGGATGGGCCAATCCGGCCTCATTCCTTCGTTGGCTGCCTGCCGGACAGGCGGGTTTGGCTCCCGTCTGTCCGGCCAACTTCCAAAGGTACGGGGAAGGGGGGTGGGGGGGTCGTGGGGGTCGGCCAGGGGGGTCGCGGGTCGGCTGGGGGGGCGGTCGGAGGTTCTTGGGGGGGGACGGTCGTTGGGGAGGAGGGGGGTTTGCGTCGAGGGCAGGAGGGCCTGGGATCCCTCCTGCCCGTAATGTAGTGCGGGGTGGGGTTAGGGGGTCGCCGTGGCCAGGAGGGTTTGGGCTCCCTTCTGGCCCGATATTGTCGGGAAGTCGGCGGTCCTTCGGGGTGGGGGTGCGAGTGGTCCTGCCGGGGGGGGGGGATGTATCGGACGTCGGGGAGTCGGCCGGGCAAGAGGGCTTGGGCTCCCTCTTGCTCCGATCGTGGATGCGGGTGCGGGTGGGAGCGCGTGCGAGTGGTCGTTCGGGGTGGGGGTGCGAGTGGTCCTGCTGGGGGGGTGAATCGGGCGTCGGGCGGGGTGGGAACTATGTTTGAAAACTTTCGTATACCGCGCTCACGCATATAACGCGCGAGGGGTATGCGCGGTAGGTAAAAACGCGTATAACGCGCGCGTTATATGCGTGAAAATACGGTACTTCTGTTCAGTCTTTACCTGCGAGGCGCCAGGGCACGGGCCTCGGCTAGCAGCAGAGCAGAGCATGGAAGACCCATTTCAGAAGTTTGAGTTCACACCAGCTGATGTTTACAAAGAACTGTCAAGACTCAAGGTGAACAAAGCCATGGGACCGGATAATCTGCACCCAAGAGTGCTCAGAGAGCTATGCGATGTTTTGGCGGAACCGTTAGCAATACTCTTCAATCTCTCCCTAAATACGGGGAGAGTCCCCCTGGACTGGAAAACTACCAACGTGGTTCCTCTGCACAAAAAGGGTTGCAGAGCGGAGGCCACAAATTATAGACCAGTAAGTCTCACATCAATAGTGTGTAAACTCATGGAAACTCTACTTAAAGGGAAATTAGACACGATATTGGATGAGGGGAATCTGAGGGATCCCTGTCAACATGGATTCACTAGGGGCAGGTCATGCCAGTCCAATCTCATCAGCTTCTTTGATTGGGTGACAGGAAAGCTGGACTCGGGAGAGTCTCTGGACATAGTATACTTGGATTTCAGTAAAGCTTTTGATAGTGTCCCACACCGTAGACTATTAAACAAGATGAAATTGATGGGGTTAGGTGAGAAACAAACGGCGTGGGTCAACGATTGGCTGAGTGGAAGACTTCAGAAAGTGGTGGACAATGGCACCCTCTCTGAGACATCGGAGTGCCGCAGGGCTCAGTCCTGGGACCATCCCTTTTTAACATATTCATAAGGGACTTGACCCAAGGGCTTCAGGGTAAAGTAGCACTGTTCGCCGACGACGCCAAACTGTGTAATATAGTGGGTGGAAGCAATCCCACGGATGGTATGACGCAGGATCTGATCAAGTTGGAAAACTGGTCCACGACATGGCAGCTGGGCTTCAACGCTAAGAAGTGTAAGGTCATGCATCTCGGCAGCAGAAATCCATGCAGAACATACACCTTGAATGGAGAAACACTAGCTAGGACTTCAGAAGAACGGGACTTGGGAGTGATCATCAGTGCAGACATGAAGGCTGCCAAACAAGTGGAAAAGGCCTCATCCAAGGCAAGGCAAATGATGGGATGTATCAATAGAAGCTTCGTCAGCTGCAAACCTGAAGTCATAATGCCACTGTATAGAACCATGGTGAGACCTCATCTGGAGTACTGTGTGCAATTCTGGAGGCCACATTACCGTAAAGATGTGCTTCGAGCTGAGTCAGTCCAGCGAATGGCCACTAGGAAGGTCTCTGGACTCAAGGGTCTCTCATACGAGGAAAGACTGGGCAAATTGCAGCTCTACTCTCTAGAGGAGCGCAGGGAAAGGGGTGACATGATTGAGACTTTTAAGTACGTCACAGGTCGTGTCGAGGTGGAAAACGATATATTCCTTCCCAAGGGACCCTCAGTCACGAGGAGGCACCTGCTCAAACTCAGTGGAGGGAAATTTAGTGGTGACATCAGGAAGTATTTCTTCACAGAAAGAGTGGTAGATCACTGGAACAAACTTCTGGTGCAGGTAATCAAGGCCACAAGCGTGCTCGACTTTAAGAATAAATGGGACATCCACGTGGGATCCCTACGTGGGTCGAGCAGCACTCAGACTTGATGGGGTGGGTCAGTAGAGTGAGCAGACTTGTTGGGCTGTAGCCCTTTTCTGCCGTCACCTTTCTATGTTTCTATGTTTCTATCTGATAATAAAGCAAAATTACTAAGAATTTTGATCAATTTGGCTATTGCAACACTGGAAGGATGCTTCTAGGGTGGAATACATAACTTGGTGGAACACAGTTTGTATGACTGTCAAGCATGAGCGTGTTGCTGCAGAGAGATTTAATGCGTCTATTAAATCATAGCGATTTGTTTGATTAAGGTGTACTGTCCTTTTTGATATATTTATGGAAGTATTAATGATCATTAACAATTTTAAATGTTAATCTACTGTTTAATTTGTTTGTTTGTTTTGGTTGGTTTTATCTTTTGTTATTTAAGCATTTATATACCACTTATAGTTTAAGTGGTTTACATTCAGGTACTCAAGCATTTTTCCCTATCTGTCCCGGTAGGCTCATACTCTATCTAAATTATATTGTATTGTATTGAGATTTACATATGTATAATTTTTTTTTTCTTTAAATGCCAATAAAAATTATTAAAATTGAAAAAAAAAAAAAGAAGAGCTGACTAATACATGCTGCTCACACCAGCCCCACAGCCTTTCTTCTGATGTACTCTGCCTATGTGGAAACAGGAAGTTGCATCAGAAGGAAGGCTGTGGGGCCAGTGCAGGCTGTGTGTATCAGTCCCGCTGCTCACTGCAGGTGAAGATTGGCCCTTTAAAGGTACCATTTTTAAGCTCTTTTGAGCAGAAAATTTCTTATGTGTTTTGATGTACTGTGTTGCATATGTCTAGTAGCACTATAGAAATTAGAAGTAGTAGTAGTAGTAGTAGTAATAGGAGAGGTTCCAGAATCTTTCAGCTGGCAGGACTTGGGTATCCCCATCAACTATATTGTAGATGAGATGCTACTTGATAGGCCTGAGCCCACTCTTGACGAGGTCACTGATTTATGAAGCTAGCTAATGCGTTTCCTGTTAAGTGCAATATTGAGCACTTAACCAGCTATGGGTTACCATATAAATATAGGACTGATGCTTATGGATCCTATTTATGCGATGACCCTGGCTGGTTAAATGCTGAGTCGATGGTGCCTCAAAATACCCCCAAATAGCTGGCTTGCAGTGCAGCGCTAACCGATTATTTTCAACGGCACCAATCAGTTAATGCCACTGAAAAATAGCAGTTAGTCCCATATGGCCAATTTAACCAGCCAGGAGCTTTGAATGTCGACCCTATAGCGTACAAAAATTATGCACTAAACCCAAAATAAAACAGTGTGTTAAATTTATTGTATGCTAATATATTGTCTCTTACATGTAAATTATTGCACACCCTGTCACTGCTTTCTGCTTCACCCCTTATGTTTCATTGCTTTCTTACTGTTTGATTCTATATCTCCTCCAATAAAATGATATCAGGATTGAAATATAACACAGTGCAGCAAATTAAATGTGAGTGTCCTGGTAATTATAATTCTAGCCTCCAAACTGGAAAGGATTAAATGAACACCTGTGCTATTCTGCCTTGCATGAAATTTGTAAGTACTGTATGTTTTTCAAGGTCTCTGTGTATGGATCTGCTGAGGAGGGTGCGAGCTGGCTATCTGGTGACCTCTGCTGGACAAGTGATGAATTTAACTTTGACTGTAGTTTACCTGTGAAGAACTTGAAACTGGCACGACATCTGCAGAGATTCCCCAGCTAAAAGCAGAAATAGATGAAAAAGCCTAGAGAGCTGCTGCTCCATGGCCTAATTCGATTTCATCCATTTCAAGGCTGCTTTAAAGCGGCCAGATTCTGGCTTAACTTAATCACCACATTCAATCAGCAATGAGTTAAGAGGAATTGATTTCTTTCAGTTCTCACACAGGTTCTCACCCTCCCTCCCCTTTTTCTTTTTTTTCTTATGAAAGAACGGAAGAAAAACTCTGCTAAATCTTACCTTTTGCTCTCCTCGTCCATCTCTGCCACCTCTTTTTCTCTGTCACTTCTGTTTTCTTCTATATTTTCTGTCCTCTTTGCCCGCCCCATCTCCTCGTCCTTTAGACATCTGCTTTCTTCTTTATCTTTCTCTGCATTTTCCTCTTTGTTCGTGTTATTTATTTTCCTTTTATGCTCATTTCCTAAGCATCTTGTTTGCTTGACTTCTCCTTTCACTCTTTTCTTCCCCACGGCCATTTATCAAACTTTCCTTCTTTTTTTTTTTTTTTTAATAGATTTTGAAATGTAAACAGCAGTTAGTGATTTTTTTCTCTACTACTGGCTTTATGCCTGAATTATTCAATGTTGGATCGTGTCCAGGCACCGACATTCAATATCCCCATATGTGCAGCTGGCTGATACTTAACATCACAAATGCCAATATTCAGCTTTAACCAGTTAAACTGGCCATAGATAGAACTGCTATTAATACTGTTCTATTTAGTCAGCCAACTTAGGGGTCATTTTAGTAAGCTGTGGTAAGCACAAACAAATTGCATTCTACACCTTAAAAAGCACTACCGCAAGTTGCACTCCAGCGTCCTGCAGTAGTTTTTGCATGTGCTAGGGCATGTTTGGGGTGGAGAGAGAGCATGGCTATGCTAATTGGTTAGCATATGGGCATTAACATGTGGTTAGTGCAGAAGCCCTTACTGCCTAGACCAGTGTCTCGTAAACTTTGCAAAGCCGCAGCACACTAAACGTGGTGGCTGCAGCTTGAGGGCATCCGGATGTGTGCAGACATCAATGCGATGACATCGCATGCATGCGTGATGTCATCACGTTGACGTCCGTGCATATATGAAGGCCCTCCAGATGGGGCCCTGAGCTGCCAGTGGGGACGGGGGAGGGGGGTGCTGGAAGGGAAGAGGCGCGGAAAGAACTGACTGCCTACAGCAGGGGTGTCCAACCTTTTGGCTTCCCTGGGCCGCATTGGCAAAAAAAATGTTTCTGGGGCTGCGCAAATGCTGCAGCAAGACAGAGGAGGGAGTCGTCAAGACAGTAAACACCCAGGGGCAGCAGAAGAAAACACTGCATCGCCCTTGACCAGGGCCGCACAAAATATTTCACTGGGCCGCAGGTTGGACACCCCTGGCCTACAGGATGTTCCTCTCGCCATGAGGCAGTCACACAGCACTGGGGCATCTCCTTCTCACCGGCATCTCGCAGCACACCTGGGATCACATGGCGCACAGTTTGAGATACACTGGCCTAGACGATAGGCGTAGTTAAGGTATCACATGCTAATGGCCACGTACTAATGAGAAAATTAGTGCATGGCCATGATTGCAAATGTGGAACATACAGCCATTTTACAACTGTGCTAAAATAATAATAATAATACTTTTATTTATATACCGCAATACCTCATGGTTCAATGCGGTTTACAATAAAATATAAGAACTGCAAAAACACAGCAGATGTACACCACAAAACACAGCATATCCTATATAATAAAACCCTAAGAGCGCATACGCACTTAGGGTTTCGTGTTCCCTGCCGCTGTGGTGTGTGATCCGTGGCCGTGTTCCATTTTAGAACCCGGCGGCAGGGAACATTCTGGCCACTCCCCTCCTCCCGCCCTCACTCACCATTTGGAAGCGCAGGCAAGCTCTCTCCTTGCCCGTGTCCATGGCAGGGAACACACCTCCCGCCCTCCCTCGCTGCTGCCGCTGCTCCCGCCGCTGCTCCTCCTCTTCAGAGCAGCCTGCGATCATGGCCGGCTTTAAAGAACTTCGCAGGCCGTTCTCCAACCTCAGTAGCACGTTCCCTCTGACGCACGGGATCGCGACAGAGGGAACGTGCTACCGAGAGTTGGAGAGCGCGCTAAAGCTAGCCACCACGATCACAGGCTGCTTTGAAGAGGAGCAGGCCAGAAGACGCTGGGATGGAGGGAGGGTAAGAAGGGGATCAATACCGGGGGCCAGGGAGAGAGGGAAAGGGAAAGGGGGCTGCTTTGGGGGGAGGGGTGTGCTGGGGGGGAGACAGAAGGGGCCATGGAGAGATAGGGAGAGGAAAAGGGGGCTGCTTTGTTGGGGAGGTGTGCTGGGGACAGACAGCTTTGCTCTGGGAAGAGACAGAAGGGGCCATGGAGAGATAGGGGGAGGGAAAGGGGGCTGCTTTGGGGATGAGGTGTGCTGGGGACAGACAGCTTTGCTCTGGGGGGGAAGACAGAAGAGGGCATTTAGGGAGAGGGAAAGGGGGCTGCTTTGGGGGGGAGGTGTGTGCTGGGGGCAGACAGCTTTGCTCGGGGGTGGGGGGGGAAGACAGAAGGACACAGACAGCGGCCAAGGAGAGAGAGATAAAGAAACACAGACAGACAGACACATCTATTCTAGCACCCGTTAATGTAACGGGCTTAAAGAATAGTTATATATTTAAAATATAACATTAAGGGCTCCTTTTGCTAAGCTGCGTTAGGGCATTAACACGCGGAATAGCGTGCGCTACAATGCCGCGCACTAGACGCTGTCCAGCAATGAGCTGGTGTTAGTTCTAGCCGTGTAGCACGGGGTTAGCGCTAAAGAAATTATTAACTTATCTAGATTTTACATATTTATCAAACAGATAGTATGTTTTTAACCATCTTCTAAAGGCCTGGTAAGAAGAAAAATGTAAAATCACACCACTAAAACTTTTGTTCCAAAGTCTTGCCTGAAAGGACAGGGTTCTATTAAGAAACCTTTTATTGAGGGGGAAAAATAAGGTTGTGTTTCGTGAAGAACATCTGTTTTCTACTAGTTTAAAATGATCTAAAAAGTAACTTGGTATAAGACCATATAATATTTTATGACAAATGTAGGCCAATTTCACAATTATCCTTGCCTCTACCGGAAGCCAGTGCAACTTTTTGATAGTGTGGTGTTCCATGTTCAGATTTTTTTTTTTTTTAGATTGAAAATTAGACGCACAGCTGTATTGTGGATGATTCGCATCTTCCTAAAGAGTTTTTGATATGAACCTAGATAAATGATGTTACAATAGTCTAAAGTACTCAGGACTGCATAATCAATCTAAAAAAAACTTCCACAGTGTGAAAAAAACTTTTCTATACAAAGCATCAAGTTGAGCATCGAACAATAAATATTCTTGTTCATGCTCTTGTTATTAGTCACTTGGATTATTGGAATTCTTTACATAAAGGTATACAGTTAAAAGAACTTGTACAACTTCAATTAATTAAAAATATTGCAATAAATTCTAAGGGCTCCTTTTACTAAGGTACGCTAGTGTTTTTAATGTGCACTGCAGATTAGCGTGCGCTGCCCCCCGTGCTACGCGTAAAAACTAACACCAGCTCAATGGTGGCATTAGCGTCTAGCGCACGCAGCATTGCAGCGCTCGCTAAGCGCTCGCTACAACCGCTAGCGCAGCTTAGTAAAAAGAGCCCTAAGCGTTAAAAGATAAAAATACAACATATAGACAAAAATTAAATGGAACCCTTAAGAAGTCAGACACTGCACAGAATGCAGCACCACAGAAAGAGGAACAGCGACTTGTGTCCTCCTCTTCGGTGGAAAATATAAAAATAGCAGCAGTGGGGGGGGGGGGGAGGGAGGACAAGGAGGTAAGGGGATCGGGGTCCCCCTTCTTAATTTCTGCCCTGGGCCCTGAGCCCAGGGATAGTGTCAAGGGAATGAGTGACTGTGGCGGGAGCGAGAGTGAGTGAGTGAGTGAATTTGAATCAGCAGGAAGGGAAAATCAGACTGTGTTGTGAGAAAGTTATGGGGGTGGAGCTTTTTGGGTCTTGTACAAAGTTAAATATTGAAAAGATGGTGACTCTTTTTAAGCTACTATAATTTGATGAGGTAAGTCATCAGATGTTGTAAAGTTGTTGGTGTAAGTAAGAGGATTGGGGGCAGGAGGGAGTAAAGGAATCAGAGGGGAGCACAGAGAGATTGGTAACATGTTGTAGAAGAAAAGGCAGAAACAGCCAGAAGGAGCTAATGATGTCACAGGACTATTAGAACCAATTTATCTGACATGACATAAGTCTTCTCCTCTACAGTATGTTTATAGAACTGGTGGTGTAGGGAAAATATGTGGAGCTCTCCCTGTCTCCGATTTTATAGACCCTAGACTTCACTGGTGCTTTTTGAGATTCTGGGGAGGAAAGGGAGAGTGCATAGGCCCCGGCAATAAACCTGTCACTGGTGGTTTTCACTCATGGGGCTGGTTCAAGACTGTTAGTATTGTGCTGAGAGGGGGAGGGGGAGGGGGAAGATTTTACCGAGTAGGCACCTCTTGTAAATGCCCATGTTTGATACTCTACATTGTAATGAAAATTTTGAAAACTAACCCACTTAAATATATTGCTTTCATCTCTTTAACAATGTTTAAATTGATTTTATTTGTGTCATATCTCCTTGCAATTGTTGCCAGTTAAAATTATGCAATTTTCAATTACAATTGTACTGTTCAGTACATAAATTTACATTATTTGCCAATTCAACCCCCCCTCCCCCAATAGCACTGGTGGCTATTGCACATTAATATCCAAAATGACATCTATATTCTCAGGGTTGGAGGGGAATTTCATAGCAAGTCCTAGGACTGCTTTTACTAAGGTAATTTGTTAAGCACCGATCTAAGGAAAAGATTTTTCTGGTATACTAGCTTTATTTCTGACAGCAGCTTTATCTCTTTGTAGTTTACGAATGGTTATTAAAATATATAATATTTTGCATCTTAGCCCATTCTTCTGATGCATTTCATTATTTCCAAATGAAAAGGTGTCCTAATACACTTATTCCCCTCTTTTACTAAGGTGCGCTAACCAATTAGTGCACGCTAATCCATAGACTAACATGCACGCGTTACCATTTAAGCGTGCACTAATTTGATTAGGGCGCACTAATTGGTGAGCGCACCATAGCAAAAGAGGGCCTAAGAGTAAAGATACTCATATTACAGAAGATTCAGTTTTCCATTGCCGGTAAAACCCAGTTCTCTTGAAACCAACTAAATCCCAATAATTAAAAAAAGTGAGGCTGAAAGGATTCGACAAAATGGAGCAGGGAAAGTAGTTATTTACAATGTCCAGTGTGACACGGACAAGAGGACATAGACTGAAGCTGAGGGGGGGCAGGTCCAGGACGAATTTCAGGAAGTTCTGTTTCACGCAGCGAGTGGTGGACACCTGGAATGCTCTCCCAGAGGAAGTAATTGCAGAATCCACCGGTCTAGGATTTAAGGGTAAACTAGATGCGCATCTCCTTAAGAGTGGCATAGAGTGATACGGGTAAAGGTAAATTAGATGCACATCTCCCTTGAGAAGCATACAGTGATATGGGGACTAAAACTATGCCAGGGTACACCTGGCGGGGCCTCCGTGTGTGCGGATCACCGGACTTGATGGATCCAGGGTCTGATCCAGAGATGGCAATTCTACTGTACTTGTAAACCACCTAGAACTGTAGCTGTAGTACTTCAGATAAATAAATCTGAATGGGTGAAGATTGTATTTAGCTTTAGACAGAAGATACATCATAGGTTGGCCCTTAAGGGATATTGGACTCCTTTTACAAAGCCACGGTCTGGTGAGGTAAATGCTTTGACGCTCGTAGGAATTCTATGAGCATCGGAGCATTTGCCTCACTGGCCCACGGTAAAATCCTTTACTACGGCTTTGTAAAAACCAGCGATTAATCTCTCAATTGGCAGCTCAAGAAAGCATTTGAATAGTCCAGGCAGGCGATCTGTGCTCTTGATTTCTCTAATCATACTTTTAACCTGATTCCAGAAGGAACAACACTGAACCAATTTCTCCATATTCCTTCCAGCACACCAGCGACACACTTAGACAAAACTTTCCAAGTTTCAATAGCATCAAATACCAGCGGCTATTATGTATTTTTAAGGGTTTTCTTGAATGTGTATAAATTTAAGATGATAATACCTTGTCCATATATCAATCCACTGTTTTCATTTGTGATTTTTTTTTTTGGGGGGGGAGTTAGTCTCCCTTTTTCTGGTATACTTAACATTTGCATTTGTACCACTTCCATTCACGAATTTCCAATTTTATTCATTATTTGATATACTGACCATCAAGTATCTGGTCGGTTTACAATACTATAAATAACATATGAAAATTAGGTTACAGTTCTAAAAGAAAGAGGGCTTTACTTAATTAAGACATGAGTGGAAAATGAGATACTGACAGATTTGATACAGGAGGAACTAGGGTCACAATAAAAGTCAATACTACCCCCCCCCCTTTTACAAAACTGTGATAGCAGTTTTTAGTGTAGGTCATGCTTTGCGTTGCTCCCGATGCTCATAGGAACTCTATTAATAAATTGTTTGGTTAGCTATCTGACCACTATGTGAATCAATGTCCCAAACAAAGTAATTCACCCCATGAAACCTGTGGTGTTGCTAGGTCTCGCTTCAACTTGTGGCAAGTATACAACCGAACAATTTATATTGCTTTAAATCCTATGTCACCACCCAAGTTGATACCACCCTGGAATATCCTCCTTTTCCCCACCATAAATGGTGACAGCTAAAGCTTGTTACCACTCTTCCCCTGCATGCTGAGCTGTGGCTAAATCAGTGTCTCGCAAACTTTTTTGCGGCCATGGCACACTAAACTCGGGGCCGTTGCTGGAGAGCATCCGGAAATGCATGGACGTCGAACGCGATGATGTCACGTGCATGTGTGATGTCATCACGTTGACATCCACACATGCGAGGAGGCCCTCCAGGTGGAGCCCTGAGCCTGCAATTGCTACACTGGTGAGGGGAGTGCTGCAGGAGGAGAGGAGGAGAGACGTCATTACCGGCTGACTGCTTACATCAGTCAGCCAGCACCGACGCCTCTCCTCCTCACTGGCATCTCGGGGAGGGCCGAGAGGAGGAGAGGTGCTGGTGCCCCCTACAAGAACACACGATGGGGAAAATAAGGATTACGTCTGGACTGCATGCTTATTATCTATGTTGAAGTGGAGGGTTTTTTTACAGACCCATGATGATATGGGCTCCAACAGACACTTAAAGGTCTAAGAGCCAACTATATTGAGGTCTGTTTTACTCCACTTTGGTCTTTAAGATTTAGTTGTCATTTTGGATGAATGCTGTATGAGATGTGAAGCCCCCAACAATATCTGAACAAGCAGAGCGTCTTTGTTTTTGTATTATTGATATCGCCTAATTTAAGGTGCCATTTATAGAATCCGGGCCTTACTTCCTTTTGCCATTGCAGGGCAGAATTCTGAGATATGTATGAGAGGAAGCAAGTTTAGATAAATTTAAAGGAGCACTAAAAAGTTTTTTTTATATAGAGACGCATTTGAATCAATGATCTAAGGGTCTTTCCCTTATTCTCCTTCTTAAATCGACAATGGCTGCCCTTCCAATCCTATTGTTTTATCCTTTTTTGTTTTCTCTCCTTTACTATACATTATTGTAGTTCACTCCTAGGCTTTCTATGCCATGTTTAGTCCGTTTTGTCTTTGTCATCAAGTAATTTTTGATATGTAACCCCTGATTTTAATTATTTGTATAATCGCTTAGTCTTATGATAGGCGATATATCAAATCACTATTAAACTTGAAACTGCTGCCCAAATAAAATTCCTTTGACAGATTCAACCCGCAGAGAAGCAGAGATCAGTAATGCCTTTCTCTCTCTCTCTTTTAGCACCCCCATGTGTCCAGACTGACTATTAGACCAGAGGTGGTTTCTTTCATTATATGGGTAAGTGTGATGGTCACAGGCAAATGAAAAAGAGGATAATTCCTAAAAATGAAAAAACCTGGAAGACATAGCTGAAGAAGTTCAAAAGAAGGACATATGGTAACCCTGGAAAACAAATGGGCAATCGATCCACAAGATCCAGGATAGGAAATGCCAAAGCAGATCTGTAAAGAGTCAGAAGATCTATTGCTTCACAGGATTTTTTCACCATGTAAAATTAATATACATAAAATAATGAATACATAAATTATTTTATGTATACTAATTTTATGTGGTAAATAAAAATCCTGTGAAGCGACAGACCTTTTGATTCTTTACTTATGTGCTTTGGCATGTGGTTACCCTATTCAGGAGCCGTCTTTACTATCTGTGAAAGCCATGCTGTCTCTCACCATAAATCAAGAAGGCAAGTCTTGTCACAATGCTTCATGTCATGATGATGTCAAGACCGGATTAATGTAATGTACTCCTACAATGGTGCGATTACAAAGGCTTGCACCAGCTCTAACTGATTTAGAATACTACATACAGCACACTGTTAGAAGGTTATAAGTGGTGTGACCACTTCACTGGCTACCAGTGCAAAACAGGACTAAATTTAAAATGTTATCTCCGATCTTCAGAACCCTAAAGAGAAATGGGCTAGAGTAGTTGAAGAATAGGATCTCTCTCAATATACCTCTAAGGTTGTTCTAAGGAGTATCCCTAACCATGACCTCTCCATAGGAAGTCAAAGAGTCTTCTGGGGAGTAGCTTATAGACTCTGAAATGTACTCCTAACACAAGACTATCTCAACTTTAGAAGAAGCAGCAAACTAGATAGTTGCTCACACAAGGGCTAACACTGGTTACACTTACTGCAGCAGGTCTGATTTACTGTACTGGCAACAGGATCATACACCTGAAACCATTTTGCTAACAGTATCCCCTGCTGGGCTTGCTGTAATGTTTCTTCCTAAATCTCAATAAGCCAATGACTCCTAGAAGACTGTGTTACTTGGCTGAAGTGTTATGAGCAGAGCGAGAGGATTTTACCCATTTGTCTGGATTTTTTGTGAACAAGAAGTCTACAGTGGAGAGTACCAAGATTCTGGTTTGTCACACAAGCGTAATAAGAGAGAGGAACTAAACTAAACTAAAACTTAGTTTTATAGACCGAGTCATCAACCAAGAGGAGCTCGACTCGGTTTACAATAATGTAAAACGTAATATATAAATTTGACAAGAAAAAGTAGACTGGAATAATTAATTTCCAAAATGTTTAGCAAACAAAAAAGTTTTCAGAACTTTCTGGAATAAAGCAAAAGAACCTAAACTTCTCAATGTAAGCGGTAAAGCATTCCCGAATTCAGTTAATTTAAAAGCAAAAGAATAACTAAATCTCTTAAAGGTTCTGTTTTTACCACTGAGAGAGGGAAATGTAAGTTTTAATTTTTGAGAACAGTTTTGTGAAGAATTCCAAGAGGGAGAATATATGTTGAAGAGGAATCTACTGTGATATGAGGAAGGGGGGATGAGTGACTGTAAATTTACTGTAGAAGCCAAGCTCAAGGAACTAGTTATGCCATGCGGTCAAGGAATTCTGAAGAACCGAGGGATCACAGACACCGGTTGAAAAGTGATGAGTTTTCACTGTGAAGACAGTGTATTAATGATGCTGTACAATTAAAGAAAGCACCTAACCCAAAGATATTGATTATTTCCATGCTTAGAGTAAAGGATTGTGTGTTTTACTGAGACACCTGGGGCCTTGGATGGAAATCCCTTCCTTTCTTTTCCTCCCCGCTGTTAACGAAAATACTCCTGAAGGTGAGAAAGTATGTTGTTAAGAAAAAGGGAAAAGACTGGAGAACAGAGATTGTTTTTGTATGTATCCCTTTAGGACAAATTCAGTTCCACGGTGAAAATTGCCCAAGGGCAATTTTCAGACAGGTCATATCACCACAGAATCTGCCAGTACTTTGTGCCTGTATACCAGGAAACTCCAGGGCCAACTTAATCATCAGGAAATTAGGTGGTCGCCTAGGGCAGCAGCTTCTGGGAGACAGCAAAGAGCTGCTGTAGTCGAAGCAAAACAATAGATCCTGACAGCCCCACAAACTCAAAGAATTAAAACAGTACACAATTTTACCCGCAGGGAGGGTGAGCGAATAATCAATTTGAGGTGGTGATGTGATTATGATTACTGAGTTTAATTATCAAAATCTCATGTTGAGGCATGAAGAGGCTGCTTGAGGCCTTAAAGTTAATTGAGGAGAATGCAAGGCCGTGGTGTCTAAAATCCTTGCACAAAGTCTGTGTAACTATTTTTCAAAAGGGAAACTGCATTAGTAGGCTCCCTTTGAAAACTGCCTACGGATATAACATACCCACACAGTTTGAATCTGCTTTTCCTACAAGCAAAATTTTCTTGGAAGATATAGGCACAGATTTGAACGTCCGAGCCACATGTTTTCTCCCTGTTCTGTCTGTGGGCTAAAATCTGGTAGAAATTATGCATGCTATGGAAGACAGAATAGATGTAATTATGTAGGTAACTTTAGATATCTCTGAAGTTGAAAATCTGGGAGGTAGTGATGATACATATCTCAGTGCTGCAGAATATACCTGCGGGGCTAATTCTGTGAGTGGCCTAAGCATCAGGACAGCACATGAATGGCAGCATTCTAACCATTATGTGCATAGTGGCTTCTTTTTTTCTTTTATAAACTAAACTAAACTAAACCTTAAGGGGCTCATAATCGAAAGAGAAAAACGTTCAAAGTCGGCACTTGGACGATCATAAACGAAAGACGTCCAAGTGCCGATAATTGAAACAGGTTTTGGACATGTTTACAAATGACCTAGGCCTTCCCAGTGTAGCTGAATTACCAGAGCTAAACGGGGCATTTCAGAAGGAGTATCGAGGGCGGGATTTGGGCAGGACGTGGGCCATGCTAGACTTAGTCGTACTGAATGTATAACCAAAAGTTTTACAACACAGCCTAGATGAAATTTGGACGTTGTGACTTAGGCCATTTAAAATATGGTCTAACTCACAAAAACCTATATAAAGTGACCAGATAAGCACTGCAAACACATAGTACAGACTCCCACATACTACCCCAGTGATCACCGACCCCAACCCCACCCCCATAAAAATTGTAATCACAACTTTAAATATCTGCTTCCAGAACCTCAGCACCTGGCTGCCTGCCATAGTAAAGCCCAGTAGAGCTGCACAGAGGCGGCTTAAGTCATCTTGGGAGTGGGTTAGGGACTCATGGAGAGGAGGACCCAGGCCCATAAGCCACTGTAATCACTGCATTCATGGTGAAAAACATGTGCACTCCCCCAAAAATGCCAAAACCCTTTTGTACTGCCATATAAGTGGCTCCTGTAGACAGGTGGGTATAGTACTTTTTAGGGGTGTTTTGGGGGACTCACCATGACCTAAAAGGGAGCTGTAGTGAGATGTTTATGGTGCACTCTTTTTGTGAAGTTCACAGCAGTGCCCTGTAAGGTACCCCATTATTCAGGTGCCATGTCTGGGTATCCAGTCAATTACTTTGCTGACTCCTCCCATGTCCAGCAGGGCTTATTCTAGATGTTTTTGACTTGGATGAATATTTGGACGAAAATGTGGTATAAAGATGGACGATTTAGCAGCTTGGATGATCTGATGGCTGGACGTATAGAAAGACGATTTTCGAAAAAAAAAAAAAATATATATATATATTTTGGGCATATTTTTCGAAAATGTGTCCTAAGCTGTGTCTGACTTTGGATGACTTGCGACTTAGGTGACAATGGACTTAGACGTTTCTTTCGATTATGCCCCCTCCACACTTATAAACCGCATCTTCTCTATAGAGATAGAACTCGGCACGGTTTACAAAAGTTTTAAAGAAATGAAAATATAATAAGAATTAGTGATTATATAAAGGGCAGCGGAATTTACATTTTTGAAAATAACCACGTTTTCAGATGTTTTCAAAATAATTGGAATGAGTCCAAGTTACGCAGCTGGACAGGAAAATTATTCCAAAGCTCAGTGATTTTAAAGTAAAGAGATTTCCCTAATTTTCCAATATAGATAATGTCTTTTAATGAGGGGAAAGAGAATTTAAGCTTTTGAATAGATCTGGTAATATCAGGTCTTGCAGAATTCCAAGATAGAGGAATTAAAGGAGGAAGAGTGCCATGCAAGATCTTAAATGTTAGGCAGCCACATTTAAAGTAAACTCTAGAGATTACTGGGAGCCAGTGAATTTTTAACAAAAGCGGGGAGACATGATCAAACTTGCTTTATGCAAAGATCAAACTAGCCGCAGTATTCTGGATCTGTTGAAGTCTTGGTTAGACTTAAATAGACCAAATTATAATCCAACCTCGACAGAATGATTGATTGTACAAGGACAGCAAAATGTTGTTGGTGGAAACAGGATCTCACTTTCCTCAGCATATGGAGACTAAAGAAACAGGTATGATGGGATATAAATAAAGCTATTATTTTTTTTTTTTAACCAGAGAATTAAGATGATCATTAAATGAAAGTGTTGAGTCTATAATGACACCCAAAACTTTACTTGAGAATTCAATCAACAGTGAAGATTCAGAAAGCAATGGAATGGACGAAGGTAGTTGATCTAGTTTTGGGCCAAGCCAAAGTAGTTTTGTTTTGGGCTCATTCAGCTTCATTTGATTAGTGGAAAAGTAAGAGTCTTGTTTTGATGGCATCCAGTATGCCAGTGGGTGTGTGGGCTGAGGACAAGTTTCAGTAAATGACACTCACAAACAGGTGACGGAAAAATAATAGTACTCAAAGTGAATTCTATAATGGGCACTCAAAGATGAGCATACATTGTAGATTTGTATTTCGTACCAAACTGGGCACCCATATTTGGGTGTCAGGACTTATACCTGCTAAAACTGGGTGTAAATCCTGGTGCACAATTTGAGTGACTTCCTACTGACTTAGCCTAAAAAATTTACAAAATTCCAATAAGATAACCGCACCAATAGTAAGTATATACCACTCATGTGTTACTACAGAGGAATGTTTTAAAGGAAGGAAAAGATCGCAGTAATGCTTTAGCATGCGTTATCAGTTAAACCTCCATGCCACCAGCATATAGTCATTGATCAGAAAAACCTTCCTTTACTAACAGAACTGGATCAGTAACATTTCAAACCAACATCTTTCAAAAACCAGCAGTTATTTATCTGGCTCTCAGTTCAAATCCAGATCATTCCATCCCAGGAAGAGAAAGAGAAAATTCTCAATAGAAGTCTGACTCACAGTTCAGATCACTTTCCATTTACAGCAGGAAAATTCAAGGGGGTTCCTATAAAGCCAGTGATGATATGTCTGGCTCTACAGACATTCCATTTCGCTTGGTGCTTCTTTTGGAGCACCAAGCAAACTATATTTAACTATATATATACTTTTTTTTTTAGCCCGTTACATTAACGGGTGCTAGAATAGATGTGTTGACTTAGGCATTTCTTTCTTTCTTTTTCTTTCTCTTTCTGTCTTTCTCCCTGCCCCCTTTCTTTCTTTCTGTCTATCTTTCTTTCTGTTTCTTTCCCTGGTCCCCTGTCTGTCTTTCTTTCTGTCGCTCTCCCTTCCCCCTATCTGTCTTTCTTTCTTTCTGTCCTCTCATTCTTTCAGCTGTAAGGAATATTTCTCCCATCCTCTGAACTATCAGTACTCAAGAACATCATAGCCCCTCAGCCTCTCTCTTCAGGGTTGATTTACTTCACAATCTCCCTGAGGACATTTGGAGCACATTCCAGTCCTGTCTGTCAGCCCCTCCTCCACAAAGTTTCTTCTCTTACCCAGAAATCTGCAGCACTGTGAAACTTCATCCCTCTCTTCAGCACATCAATAGAGGAACCTCCACTTTGCATGCCGAGGGCTAACGGCCTCGCCTCCCACCCCCCGGACAGCCACAGCGCCCGCCCACTTAACAGTGTCGCGCTCCCAGCCGGGGCTTCTGAGCGCCGTTGCCCCAGCCAATCGTCGGCCGCCTTGGTCTGGGCCGCTCCGCGGCGTTTCAGGTAAGCTGATCAGGGACAGTCTTCAGCGGCTTGGAGCCCTCCTCCCGGCAGCCGCCGCCAGTGCCACGAGAGGGAGCAGGGCCTGGGCGGATGAAAGGAGCTGCTGCGGCGTCTAAAGAAACTTCGGCCGGTAGGGCCGTATTGCATGAGGTGGAGAGCAGGGAGGCTTGTCTGGCGCGAATGCGCACTCGTGCCGCCACATCCCGACAGATCAGGGATCAGGGAACACGTGGCGCGAGTGCGCATACGCGCTAAGCGTTTTATTATTATAGTTTTATATATATATATATATATATATATATATATATATATATATATATACAGTATATATAGTATGTATAGTTATATATATAATATACAGTATATATAGTGTATATATAGTATAGTATATATATTGTATATATATATATAAAACTATATATAACTTTTTCACTTTCTACTGTGTGGTTTCCTTTATACTGTCTTTTATCTGCCAGTCTGCATTGCTCTGCAATTATATACCTTTTGCACTGTCGTACCAGTGTATTTTACCATTTCAGGACATATCCCTGGTATTCTACAGCACTGCACACAAATTTTAGGAACACCTCTGATCCACCCATGTACCTTCCATGGACATTCCATCTTTTGGGTTGTGTGCTCTGGAATTTAGGTACACATTATTACAGAATAATACATAGCAAGATGTGCACACAAATTCAAGTTGGTGACAATTAGTACCAATTACCATCCAATTATTAGTCTGTCTCATATCACAGCTTGATTATTGCAATGCCATTTATGCTGAGATATAAAAATCACAACTCGCCCTTTACAAACTATTAAAAATACTGCTGCTCGGTTTCTATTCTGTGCAAAAATATATGATCATGCCACATTGTTTCTATACCCTCTCCACTGGCTTCCTATTCAATTCTGTATTGTTTAACATTTTGTGTCTAACATTTAAGTCCTACCTCTTTGCCTCTCTAGCCTATCTGCATTCAATGATTATCCCGTATATCCTTTCCCATCTTTTGCGGTCCCTTGATGGACATTGTTTAGTACTTCCTGCTCCACAAAAGGCCCACTATTAATCTATGAGGAACCACTGAAAAGTTCTCAGCCTAACCAAGAAAAGAACGATGTAGGGCCATGAAACTTACAAGTTATTCAACACTTTTCTTAACACTTTGTTTCTGTGCAGCTGGAAAGAAGGAAAGGACTTTCTGCTTTAAATACTTCCAAATCCAGCTCTAAACCAAGAACTCTTCCGGCTGCCTCTCAAACCGACCCCCAATCAAGACCTTTACCCCCATGGGACTTTGAAGCACAATGGTGGTGGGTAAATGGGGCAGCTGGTGCCCCAATACCCTGAGGATTCTTAAACAGGGTGTCCACAGCCTGCACTTAAGCCACTGAGAAACTCAGAAGGTGAGCTGGCTCCCAGGGGAATGGATCCCGAGTGCTGAAGTCTCAAGCAGGTTGGACCCCAGGTCCACCCGAAGGCTTGCCTTGGAGAGCTGCAGTCTGGCTCAGCGGAACCTGTGTCCTTTCCCAGGTAGAGAATCCCCAAGGTCTCAGGGCACCACAGCCTCAGAAAAAGGAACTTAAGGACGAAAAGAAAAGGAAACTAGGCAGAGCAGAAACACCTCTGCACAGCTTGCAGAAAAAAAAACTGGAGAGGGCACTATATTCTTTCTCTATGCGAGAGGTACTCAAAACTGTAAGTATTCACACTTCTGCAAGTCCAGTTCATGGGAACAGATTGATCATCATATGTATGGACTCATAAGTAGATGAACAGAATGGTAAATAAGACTAAGAATATTATAATGCCTCTGTATTGCTCCATTGTGCAACCTCACCTTAAGTATTGTTTTCCCTCTGCTGCAAGTGATACTGCAACTGTACAAATATTGCAAACTGCAGCATATGGAAGGGCCAGAAAGAGGTGGGATGCCAGGCATCAAAAAAATAAAAATAAATTTTTTTAAAGGGTTTGCTGGCAGTCAAGGAAGCAGAAGAAATGCATGTGACACAAGCATTTTGGCATTTGAGTTGGAGAAGCTGCCTAAATGTGTGTATCATAGAACATAGAAACATAAGAGCAGATAAAAGCCAAATGGCCCATCCAGTCTGCCTATCCACAGCATCCACAATCTCTTGCTCTCACTACGAGATCCCATGTGCCTAGGGTTACCAGATGTCTGGGAAAACCCAGACATGTCCTCTTTTTAGAGAATTGTCCGGGCTCCCGAACGGATTTTCCACAACCCGGCATTTGTCCAGGTTTTGGAAAGCCCCTAAAAGCAGCTACATCTGGAGGGCCTCTGAGAATGAACGGCTGATGTAATTCTACACGTGCCTGTTGCACGTTTTCTTGAATTCAGACACAGTCTTTGTCTCCACCACCTCTACCGAGAGACTATTCCACGCTTCTACCACTCTTTCTGTAAAAAAGTATTTCCTTAGATTACTCCTGAGTCTATCATCTCTCAACTTCATCCTAGTTTCAAGTTTATTAATTGGCTTGTTCAATCGCTTAATCGGATTTCTAAGCGATGTACAATAAAATATACATCCATGTGGAAACAAAGACATTACATACACTTAATTAATTATAATATAAACAAAAGGTAAGAGGGGATGAAATACATTTTTTTATAGTAAAGAAAGAACATACAGGGAAAATACAAAAGGAAATTGAGAAAACAAAAAAAAAAAAAAAAAAAAGAGCATAATAATTCACTAAAAGAACACTTTATAAAAAAAATTTAATTAATTTGCAAATGCATCTTTAAACAGAAAGGTTTTTAATTCGCTTTTAAATTTCCCAAACACCTTCTCCTCCCGTAAAAACATGGGAAGCGCATTCCAGATCTGGGGAGCTGTACATGAGAAGATAAATTGTCTTCTTGTACTGATAATTTTTAACGAAGGAATTGATAAAAGGTTCCTTTCACTAGATATTAAGGTTCTTTTAACTGAATATGGGATAAGTAACCTAAATAAAAATGCTGGAGTCTTATTTTCTAATGTTTTAAAAATAATTGTACATAATTTATGCGTTATTCTATGAATGACTGGAAGCCAATGAGCCTTTTTAAGGAGTGGTGTCACATGATCAAATTTTTTAGATTTAGTTATTAATTTAATAGAAGCATTTTGAATAATTTGTAATCGTTTAATTTCTTGTAAAGCAATTCCTGTAAATAATGAATTGCAATAATCGATTTTAGACATCACCAGAGAGTGAATAAGAATATTAAGTGCTTTGGGACAGAGGAATTTAGAAATAGATCGAATTTTCCGCAACCTATAGAAGGTAGTTTTAACAATACTACTAATGTGATCATGATAATTAAGTTTATTATCAAAAATTACTCCTAGAATTTTAGTATTTTTAACTAATTGAAGAGGAATATTTTGAATCAAAATAGGAGCAGCTAAAGAAAAACTTTCCTTCCAAGGAAAAAGCATGATATTTGTTTTTTTGATATTGAGGGCCAATCTGTTTTTGTCCAGCCAATGATGAATTTGCTCGAGTTTTTCATTAATTGTCAAAATTTCATTTATGTTGTTATTGTTTAGGGGGTACAATAACTGTATATCATCAGCATAGGCAAAAACATGAAATCCTATAGATTGACATAATGTCAATAGAGGTGCAAGAAATATATTAAAAAGTAAAGGTGAAAGTATAGATCCTTGTGGAACCCCATGTGATATTTGTGAAGTTGAAGAAGAAGAATCATTAAAAATTACTGTAGATGTGCGATTACTGAAGTAAGATGTAAACCATGCCAGAACATCATCTGTAACCCCAATAGCTTGAAGTCTAGCAAGGAGTAATTGGTGATCAATCGTATCAAACGCTGCTGAGAGATCAAGAGATGTTAAAAGCACCGATTGATGATGATCCAAAAAATATTGAATTGAAGTTGTCATACCAATTAGTGAATGTTCTGTACTATGGTGTTGTCTAAAACCAGTTTGATTAGGATGTAACACATTTGTTTGCTCAACAAACTCTGAAATCTGGTTAAAGACAATTTTTTCTGTTAACTTTGCTAAAAATGGAATGTTGGATATTGGTCTGTAATTAGACAAATCATCATGATTAGCATTTTTATCTTTAAGAATGGGTCGAATAAATGATTTTTTCCAATCTAATGGGACTGTTTGTTGTTTTAAACTTTCTGTTACTAATACCTGAATCCAAGGTCCAAAGATGTCAAAGTATTGTTTAAGAAGAAATGGTGGTATTTGATCTGCTTTTGAGCTTTTGATATTCAGAGTTTTAAGAGTAATTTCAATCTCCTTAAGACTAGGTATTTTAAATTTTGAACATTTTGAAAATAATACATCTTGGTTATTCTGATCTAATTCAATTTGAATATTAGAATTTTTGAAGGATTTTCTTATATTAGTAATTTTTTCATTAAAATAGTCAGAAAGTTCCTGAGCAGTGGGAGTTTAAATCAACTTGTTTTTTTTGTTTGGTGTGATATTATTGAGGATGGAATATAAAATAGAAGGGTTTTTAGCTTTAACTATTTTCTCAGAGTAATATTTCATTTTAGTTTGATTTATTTTCGATTTATAGAATTCTGAGTGTTCTTTGAAAGATGTAAGATTAGTTTGTGTTTTATTATTCCTCCATCTTCGTTCAAGGGATCTTAATTGTCTTTTAAGAAGTAAAAGTTCTGCAGAGAACCATGGATTACAAAATTTACGGGCAGAGATGGTTTTAGTTTGAGTCGGAATCAAATTATCTAAGGTGGTTTGAATAGCCATATTCCACATATTGGTTAGGTCATCTATTGCACTAGTGGAAGATTTGGAAAAATCAAGATCCCATGAGGCTTGTAGAGATTCGGATGAGAGATCCTTAAAATCTCTATAACTAATTGTTTGACGTTTAATTTTGTGGTCAATGTTATGAGTATTATAAGTTAAGGAAATCAGAAAATGGTCTGACCATGGAACTGGAAGACAATGATTTAACGTGAAATTACTCTTTTCTGCGAGAGGAACTAATACCGAATCTATAGTATGACCTGCTTGGTGAGTTGCCTGATTTATTAATGAACATAAATCTAATTGATTGATATAGGAAAGGATGGTATTAGTGAAGTTATTCAGTTGATCATCGAAATGAATATTAAAATCACCCAAAATTAGTGGATTTAAAGATGAGCTACCAAATTCAAAAAGTAGAGATTGTAGAAGAGCAATATTCTCTGAATTTACTGGAGGAGGTAGATAAATTAGTAATACATCTATTTTGGGTTTTGATTGTATGGTAAGTTGGAGATATTCAATTGGAGCATAGCCTGTAGATTTATCAACCTGTGTCACTAATGAATCCCTGAATATTACTGCCAGTCCTCCTCCTCTTTTAACAGAACAATGGTTAAATAAGAAAGAGAAACAATTAGGACAAGCATATGAGAGATATGCTTCTTCACCTTCTGATAGCCAAGTTTCAGTTAAAAATAGTATGTCTAAGGATTGATGCGAGATAAGATCTCTAATAAGATGATATTTAGTTTTAATTGAGCGAGTATTAATTAATCCAATGTTTAAAGTTTTATATTTGAGTTTTTGAAATAATTTTAAATTATTAGAAAGGAGTCTTTCAGTAGAGGTTAATTTTAGATTAGAATAATTGTTCTGTAAGTTAGTTGGTGTAGATAGATTGTTCTGTAGATGGTTTGATTTAGATTCAAATATGGTCGGTCTACGACCCCAAAAAACTGGAATAGTAGAAATTGGTTCCTCCATTTTTACCAATTTAAAATTAGAAGTACAAGGAGCAAATTTAATTGCTTCTGATAAAATAACACAAAATAAAATGATTGTAAAATGTGAGAAGATGTTAGTATTCAATGTTTTGTTACTTATTTTAAATTTGTTATTTGTAGTAAAATGTTTAAACCATATTCTGCACTGCAGTATCGCACAAAGGAGCGCATTAAGGAGCAGAACCTGCTCCTTAAGCGCGCTCCTTTGGCGCGCGCCTTTGCGGCATGCGCCGCAAAGTGGTTGAATTTAACTGTCATGTACCGGAAGTTGAGGGGTGGAATCTGGAACGCGCCGCCGCAGAGTTTCCTTTCAAATGAATCCTCATGTGTATTTATGCCCAGGGCCGCCTTCAGGGCAGTACTACCAGTCCTGCATTCAGGGGCCCGGAGCTGACAGGGGGCCCGGGCTCCCCCAGGGTCCTAGGCAGTGTTCTAAGGCAGGGGCGCCAGTAGCTCGCCAAGGCAAAGTGAGTCGATCACCCAGGACTCACTTTGTCTTGGTGATCTAATCTATCGGGCCGATCAGTCTTCCTCTCCCTGACGTCAATTCTGCAGTCGGAGAGGAAGTTCGGGCCAGCCAATCGCTGCCTGGCTGGGCGGAACTTCCTCTCCAACGGCAGAATTGACGTCGGGGAGAGGAAGACTGATCGGCCCGAAGCAGGGAGAGCATGCGTCGGCGTCGGCTTTGGGGCCTGTTATCCATTGGTGGGTCCTGTTCCCCGATGGCAGCGGCAGTGGCAGCGGCTTGAGGAACGGCAGGGAAACAGAAGGAAAGAAGAGAAACAGAAAAAAAGAAAGAAAGGTCAGGGAGAGAGGAAGAAAAAGTTGGGGGAGGGAATGAGGTGTGGAGGAGAGAAAGCATACAGGCTGATAGAAGGGAAGAAAGATTGGATGCACAGTCAGAAGAAGAAAGTGTAACCAGAGACTCATGAAATCACCAGACAAGGTAGGAAAAATGATTTTATTTTAAATTTAGCAAAGTGGAGGCAGTATTACCACAGTTTTCAAAGGAATTTGCCCAAATAACTTTATAGTTAACTGGGTAAATTCCCAGAGATGAAAACTTCCCTTCACTTACTATGCACAGTTCTGAATTTATATCTGCTGTCTATATTTTACAATCTGGTCCTCTTTTACTAAACCGCAATAGTGGTTTTTAGCGCAGGGAGCCTATGAGCGTCAAGAGCAGCGCTGGGCATTCAGCGCAGCTCCCTGCACTAAAAACTGCTATTGTGGTTTAGTAAAAAGGATGGAGGGTATATTTGTCTATTTTTGTATGGTTGTTACTGAGGTGACAATGCATAGAGTCATCTGCCTTGACCTCTTTGAAAAAAAACCAGAATAGGAATGATAATTAACATTTTCTCAGTGTATAGTGTGCTTTGTGTTTTTTAATTTTATTGTTGGTAGATCATTTTGACTTGGTCATTTTAAAGTAGCTCACAAGCTCAAAACGTTTGGGCACCTCTGAGCTAGAGCGTTGAAACTGTGTGTTTTTATTTTATCCCCCCTTTTACAAAACTGTGGAGCGTTTTTTAGCGCCAGCCGTGGTGGTAGCAGCTCTGATGCTCAGAATTCTATGAGCATCAGGGCTGTTACCCCTGTGGCTAACATCCACACTACAGTTTTGTACAAGAGTGAGGGGTTAGTTTGTGATGACATATTCCATACTAGGCGAAGGTGTTTTCTGTGTTCTGTGTGTTCGAAAGACATGGTTTTCTGTTAGGATTGACGGTGTAGGATTGATCTGTGCTGGTCTGGCTTGTTTAGTTTTACAATGGGTGTATTGATGTACTGCTCACTGCAATATGTAAGATGCTGCCTTTTCCTAGGTACTCATGTGTGACGTGTGGTTTGTTACTAAAAATCATGTTTTTCTTACAGATGGGGGGGGGGGGGGGTGTGCCAAAAAATGATGGGCCCTGGGTGTTACATATGCTACGTACGCCACTGTATGTAAAGATACCAGAAAGCTGGCGTAGCAAAAACTTTAAGTAAATTGTTATTCTTCTAAGTTTTGAGTATTTAACCCTCCCACAATCTCACGGGCACTCATTTCAAGTTTCAAGTTTATTGAGATTTTGATTTAAACGCAATATCAAATATTTTCAATGCGTATAACAAAAATAAATTTGGGGAAATAAATAAAACCATTTGAACAATAAACATACAAACATATCCATAGATGATTAAAATTACATAAGGAGTACAAGGATAAACTACATTTGTTTAAAAATGCGTTCTCCGCGCCTGCTCATAAATTTGTTGACTGGAAGGATCCAGCAATGTGGCCAGATGCCATTCAGGACAAAGACAGAGAAAGAATTGTGCAATTTGGATTAATGATGGAAGATGATTTAAAGCAAATGGCACAGTCTATGAGTAAAGATCTTGACGGACGTTCTTTTTATGAATATCTCCTCTATGCCAAATCACCCAATGGACGTGAGAAGATTTTACGGGACTGGCTTAGGTGGAGCATTAGCAGAAAAGTATGTGTGTATTCGGCCCATGGAAGAAGGGGGGGGGTGTCGGGGGGGGGGGGAAGGGGTGCGTGGGGGGCCCAATAGGATTGCTCAGTATGGGGCCCAGAAATTTCTGATGGCGGCCCTGTTTATGCCACATAGGTGCTTAAATGTCTCTATTATATCTCCCCTCTCCCACTTTTCCTCCAAAGTATATGCATGCCAGATGCATCTGACTTGGCAAATCTGTGACCCCCGGCTGCTCTTTTCCCAGTCCCACACAGCTACTCTCCATCTCTTTCAGCTCCTCTTCTATCTGCAGTTTGTGTCCCCTCTGCCTTCTCTTCTTCTGCTAGTAACCTTCCCCCAAATAGCTAGGGTAACCATAAGGCCCAGAAAAAGGAGGATGGATTGAGACATCCGGGTTTTACTTCTATTGAAAGCAATTGAGGTAAGGAGGACAGATAGAGACATCTGGGCTTTATTTCCATTGAAAACAATGGAAGTAAAACCCAGATGTCTCAATCCGGCCTCCTTTTTCTAGAGCCATATGGTACCCTGCATATAGCCAATGTTCTCATCTTGTTTCTACTCCTCCCCACAGCTCTATCAATCCCTGTCCCCATCACACAACCTCTCTTCGCTTTACAGCCCCTTCTAGCATTTCAGAGCATTGACTCTCCTAACCAGGTGCCCCTTTCCATTCCCCTTCACCCGTTCCTTGCCCCCTTTATTCCTCTCCCAATACCTCTATGTCTTGTTCACCTTAACCACTATAGGCAAAATAGGTAAACCGTAATGCCAATAAAGTTATCACAACTGCCTGTTCCTTTAGTCAGTGTCAGTCTGTTGCACTCGCTTTCCCCATTGGCAGCTGCGAACGCTACAGCAACGCCCTCTTCCCCTGCAGTCTATTGGACAGGCACCAGCCAACAGGATGCAGGAGGAGGCGGGAGCAATAGCAGTAGCTAGGATACAGAAGCACTTCCTTGTTGTGGTTTCTTGTAGCTCTGCAGCATGGAACTGGCAGCTGGCTGCATTAGATCTACAGGCTTACAGGGAAAAATATTAGGGGTGCTTGGCCTATGGCAGCACTTCCTTCCCACAGGACTGGAAACAGGGCCTCCTTCCCCTGTTGCCGCCTATACAGTATTGTTGATGCTAACATGCTGACTTCTCTTTCACCCCTCTCCAATTATATTGCTGATGCTGGCTGGCTACCTGCTTTTTCCTTATGGTCAAAAATGCTTTTAAAACTTTTTGCACGTTTCATGTGCCTGTGGTCAAAAATGCTGTCAGAACTTTGCACGTTTCAAGTGCCTGCACAGCCTGGGCGCCACATGAGTTTTGGGAGCCATAGACTGATGATCCCTCTCTTAGGAGCTTAATTTCTGCAGTGTTTTCAGGTACCAATTTTTGAGTTGCACAGAATGAGATTTGTTTGTATTTTATGAACTTTTAAAATATACTGAATTTACCTGTAAGCAGTCAGGCATGGTACAAGATAAATTAAAATGAACCATTTTCATCAAGCAACAATAAAATCAGAGAGTAATACAAAACAACCGTTACTGGAAGCATTTCTTCAGGGCTTCTTCCAAGCCTAATCACATCAAACACATAAAAAACAGAACGGTGTACATTGCAGTAAAGCTTAGAAATCCATTACTACAGTAAATAAATACTTCAAAACCCAGTTCTGATTTACAAAGGAAGGTTATAGATAAATCAGAGACCTATCCAAGCCCAGAAGAAAACCGAAGCAGTACCTGTTTATCAAATAGTCTTTAAAACATCCATATTATTAACTTGGAGAGATGTAAACAACTATTACTTGCAGCTCAGGGGAAAGTGGGTTTCATATGCAGAGCGAGAGGCATGGTGTTCTGTCATCTGATGCCGTGAATTTTAAAGCTGATCACGCTCTGTACTGGATTCCAATGTGGTGATCTCAGATGGCCATGGGAATCTTGGGGCTATGATCTACCAGAAGTGGTGGTTCTACCCCCACACTAGGGTTACTATTTGTCTGGGAAAACCCTTTTATATCTCTTTTTAGAGGACTGTCCTGGTGTCTGGATGGGTTTTTTATGTTTAAATGATTTTTATTAGAGCCAACAAAAGTACAGATACCCAAGCTCAGCCAGGTTAGCTGTGCTCCAACAAGAGATTTTAAGAAATACCAACCCCCCCAAGCCACACCCCCCACCAAAACTCCCAGTCCAGAGTCCCCAACACCAGCGCCAAAGAAAATGTATAACAAGTGACAATGCAATAATCAACACAAAGAAGGAGACACAGTCAACAATTCAAAATGCGGCTCCTAGCCACAGGAGTCATGGTGGACCAGAAGGGCTCCCATACAGCTGTGAAGCACTTGGATGTTTTTTTTATGTTGTAGAAGTCTGTTCAAGTTTGACAAGGACTGGAATTCAATTTTCTTCAGGCCGCTAGCATCTCAGCGAGATGAACCTGCTACCGTTGGCCTGCCCCGGAAGCCACCTCTCTACAGGACCTGCCTCTGTGGGAACAGGAACTTGCTGCAGAGAGGTGGCTTCTGGGACAGGCTGAGGGCAGCAGGTTCACCTCGCTGAGCCGCCAGCAGCCCGAAAACAATTGAATTCCAGTCCCGAGAAGGTAAGAGGTGAGAGCCACTAGATTCTGTCTAAGCTGGCCCTGCCAAATTAGCTTCTGGGGGGTGGAGTGGGATGGGGGCAGGGTCAAGTGTCCTCTTTTTCATTTCACAAATATGGTAACCCTACCCCACATTCATGAGCAGGTTGCTTATATTGTATGTGCAAATAAGTTTTATGTCTTTAAGACAAGCTCCCAGAGTGCGTTGCTATATGCTGGTGGGCTGATTCACCCCTGCTTCTTGCTTGCCTTTGTTGTTTGCTCTATGCAGACTCCATTTTAGCTAGCACTTGTCTAAAGGAAAGCACTGTTCCTCCATTTGGTTTTACACCTTTGAACCTGCTAGTCTAAATAAAGCTTGGGTGGGCTAAGCTTTAAAGTACAGTATTACCATTTACACAGAGTATGTGAGATACACTCCTAGCCATTTCTACCTATGAAATGAGCTGGTAGAGTATGGATTCTGTAGGAGAAGAAATTCCTTGGGGTAAACTGAACTGTAAGTTTATTTCTTTGTTTTAAGTTTACATTAAAGATGTATTGTTTAAGGAACTACAGAGTCCAGTCTGATAATATTATAGGGGTTTAACTGCTTGACAATCCTCAGAGCCAGAGTGAGAGGTCAGGAAAGTAAAAAAAAACAATTAAAACAGAACAGTGCGTGGCAAAAAGCTAGATGCTTTTCCACCCTGCCAGTAAACAAGGTTCAAGGTTCATTTGAATTGAAAGATTTGTGGAAACTGGAAGTTCATGAAGAACGTTTGTCAGGCTCAAGTCAGGGAAGTAGAGGTAGGTAATATGGATAAGATTAGAGGATTAGAGGCAGTTACAAAATTAGTCAGGGATACTGTTCAGGCAATTACAAAAACTAAACTTAATACACTACATTTACGCAGACGACATATCCATTCTAATCCCTTTAAATGACATCACAAAAGAAATTGTAGACAATCTCTCAACCGTAATGACCGAAATCGATAAATGGACCACCAATTTCAAACTAAAACTAAACGCAGGAAAAACAAAAGTCTTTCTGGCTAGTCCTAATGACAAAATTACGAGAACATCGATAAAAATAAACAATCACGAATACCCAATTTCTAATAACATAAAAATACTTGGTATCACTCTAGACACACACCTAACTATGACTGACCACACAAATTCACTAGTGAAAAAATGTTTTTACACACTATGGAGACTAAGATCCATAAAAAAATACTTTGACCCAACATCATTCAGGTTGCTGGTACAGGCACTGATCTTATCCATTCTTGACTACTGTAACATCATCTACCTGGGCATCCCACAAAAAACAATAAAAAAACTGAGATTAATACAAAACACCGCCGTTCGATTAATCTTCGGACTAAGAAAAAACGACCACATCAGCCCCTACTATAAAAAGCTGCACTGGCTTCCAATTGAAGCGCGAATACTATTCAAATTTGCTTGCACCTGTTTCAAGCAAGTCTGGGGACTAGCACCTTCATACCTACAAACTCACTTCATCCTACACAACCCCACACGAGCGACCAGAAACAAAAACATATTTGCATTCCCAAAGATTACGGGCTGCAGATACAAATCATTCCTGGATAGAACCTTTAAGTTCCAAGCGAACAGACAGCAAGTTTGGCTGAAAAACTACATAAACGAACCCAACCTGTCTTACATTGCATTCCGCAAATCGATCAAAACCGCCCTATTCGAAAAATTCACTGACTAAAATCGTCCCCTCCCGCACTAGGACTCCCCTCCCTCTAAACGCCTTTCTTTCTTTCTCTCAAGATGCCCCTCATGTATTCAGATATTCGCTATCCATAGTACTCCAATTCAAATGGAAGTTCTAAAGAAATACTCAGTTACTCATTACCCATTGAACCCCAATCTGTAACTTTCCCCTCTTCACTATTGTATTATATTCAGACTCATTGTACGATACTGTATTTAGACTTATGTATGGTGTTGTCTTTAGACTTATTGTATTGTATTATATTTAGACTCGTTGTATTGTATTATATTGTACTGTGTTGCATACACTCACTGTATCGTATTGTATTGTATTGTTTTGTCTTGTATTGTATGTTGACTTATTGTATTGTATTGTGACCTTGTTATTCGCTGAATGTCCAGCCTTCTTACAGTGTAAACCGCCTAGAAGTCACCTGACTATGGCGGTATAGAAAAATAAAGTTATTATTATTATTATTATTATTATTAGGCCTGATGGGCCGCCGCGGGAGCGAACCGCTGGGCAGGATGGACCTCTGGTCTGACTCAGCGGAGGCAACTTCTTATGTTCTTATGTTTGAAGCAAATCTATTCCTCACGCAGGCATAGCTGGACTCTGTATGAATAATTAATGTAACACTAGCGCAGAGAGTGTGGCGCAGTGGTTGAAGCTACAGCCTCAGCACCCTAGGGTTGTGGGTTCAAACCTCGCGCTGCTCCTTGTGATCCTGGGCAAGTCACTTAATCATCCATAGCCCCAGGTACGTTAGATAGACTGTGAGCCCACCGGGACAGATAGGGAAAATGCTTGAGTACCTGATTGTAAAACCGCTTAGATAACCGTGATAGGCGGTATATAAAATCCTAATAAAACTTGAAACTTCTCTCATCATACAAAGTTACTTATTTCTGCACTGCACAAGGACAAGGAAGCACCTGTAAGAATTATTTGAAAGGGAAAAAAGGATTTATTATTACCACTTACCAGTGCATTATGGCAGATGAGCCTACAGAACCCAGCTTATCAAAAACCTATTCTGACATTGAAAGAGACACTAGCACAGTAACAAGAGAACACACTTTGACTGAAAAAGCCCAGGGAAATTATGAGTTAGAAGTTCAGAAATACCTCTTCCTCAGCAATAGCAGCAGATGAATCCAGAGACTAGTGGGATAGAACACATCTACTAGCAGGTGGAGATGGAGAACTGATTAATAGGTGGTCCTATTGGTTGGTATGCTCCCTGTATCTTCAGTATTCTCTATCTCCCAGCAAGTGATGGTCGCTGTTCTACGAGCTCCTGGATTCTGGCTGGTTTTCTGTTTATTCTGCTGTTGAGAATTTTTCTCTTCAGTTAGATTGGGGTGCTTGGCTGAGCGATGCCAATCTTGGGAGTCACACCGGGCCCCTCTCAGGTCCCTGCTCTACCCTCCTCTCCAGTGGATTGAGGTTTCTTAATGGTCCTCTGTGTTGTCTTCTTTCCCTGAACCAAAAAAAAAAAAAAGAGGACCAGTGTGCTGCTGCTGGACATGCTTTGCTGACAGTCCTAGCCTGCATCTACCAGCCTTAGCAAACGGTGGACTCGGGTGAGAGTAATCTTTCTTTCTTTTGTTGGTGATTGTTTTTTGGGTCTGCCGTTTGGTCGCTGGGGTTTTGTGCTGCAGAGTTTCTTTGGGTAGTTGCTCGGCCATTGTGAGAAATGGCGGCAGAGGCAGTTAAAAGGTGTTCCCGCTGTGGGAAGCGGCGAACACCATAGGGCCTCTGTTCAATGGGTTGCACGGACGCTGTAGGGGAGGACGTGCAGATCGCGCCTGATGCGTCGGTGGCTTCCCGCGCTGTTGAAGGCGGGCCTGCTTCTCCCGTGCTCGTGACTGCTGCTGTTCTGCTTCGAAGCACGTCGGCGGCCGCACCGGCGGTCAGCTGTTTTGCTTCATCTTATACCTTTGCGGGGCAGATTTCAGGGCAGGAGACTTTTTCTTTGCAGGCTTCATCGAATCCGGTGGCATTTTCCCCGGAGTTTGTCATGTTAATTTACAAAGCTTTTTTAATGCAAAGCTCTCAGCCTGCTCAGCATCCAGACTGTACTTTGGACCAGGGGTCAGTCCTTCTGGAGTCTTAGGCTGATAAGAGACGCAGGATGGCGCCTATGGACGGCGGTGACCTTCCTTCAGACTTCACCTTCAGACAGTGAGGTGGCAGATTTAGAACTTGAGAATGCGCTGGCTAGGGAAGTGGATGATCCTACCGCGCTCCGTCTTTTTCATGGAGAGGAATTGCCGTTCTTTATTACCAAGGCGCTGCAGGGCCTTAATATTTCTCAGCAAGATACTCATGCATCGGGATCGGCTAATCCTCTTATGGCGGGCATGAAAAAACCTGCTAAAGCGTTTCCGGTACACAAAGCGATGATGGAGCTTATTTCTGCGCAGTAGGACATGCCGGAGGCTGGTCTCCGGGTGGTGAAGGCTATGCGCCAGTTGTATCCCGTCTCTCAGGACGAGCTTGACAAATTTAAGAACCCCAGGGTGGACGCTTTGGTTGCTGTGGTTACCAAAAAGACTACCTTGCCAGTTGAGGGAGGTATAGCCCTCAAAGACATTCAGGATAGAAAAATTGAATCTTCTCTTAAGCTGTCCTTTGATGTAGCGGCGGTTACCTTGCAAGCGGCGGTGTGCAGTTCCTTTGCGGCACGGGCTTGCCTACAATGGGCTCAAGATATGGCAGATAAAATGATGGAGACCGGGGTGCCTGTGCCGTCCGACTTTCCGGATATGGAAATGGGTCTAGCATATCTGATGGACGCCCTCTATGATATTATTAGGGCTTTGGCGAAACAAATGGCTCTTTCTGTTGTTTCTTGATGATCCTTGTGGCTCCGCCATTGGGTGGTGGATGTGGCGTCCAAGCTTAGACTCGTGCGACTGCCTTTTAAGGATCGTTTGTTATTCAGGGATGATTTAGACAAATTGGTAAAGGATTTTGGGGATACCAAGACGCAGAGGTTGCCAGAAGATAAACCTAAAGCGCCTTTGGAGGCGTTGTCTGCCAGGAATCGTTTCCAGGATGTTAAGAGATATAGACCTGGAAAGCTGTCTTTTCCGCCTTCTTATGGTTCTTCCTATAATGCTAGGCCTAGGTTTCCTCCGAAGACTTCCTTTCATTCTGCGAAACCCCAATCTACTCCACCAGCCTGAACCCCGGCCTTGCGTAATTCCCAATGACAGGAGGTCGGCTCCCTCCGTTGTGGCCATTGGGGGGCGTCTGTCTTCCTTTTTGGTGGAGTGGGCTCAGATCACATCCGATCGGTGGGTTTTGGACATTATTTAAGACGGTTACAAGTTAGAATTTTCCTCTCCCGTCGCAGATTCTTTCTTGGGCTCTCCTTGTATGGGGCTGCCAAGAGAGAATCGGTGCAGTGCACTCTTCAAGTTCTTTTGGAGATTGGGGCCATTGTCCCTGTCCCTCTGGCGGAGAGGGGGCAGGGGAGGTATTCCATTTACTTCATTGTGCCCAAAAAAGGGAGTTCAGATAGGCCTGTCTTGGATCTCAAGAGGGTCAAGCTTTCTTTGGGTCCGGCAGTTCCGGATGGAGACGGTGAGGTCGGTCATTGCAGCAGTTCAGCCGGGGGAATTCCTGATGGCGCTCGACCTCAAGGAGGCTTATCTGCATTTCCCATCTGGACCCCGCATCAGAAGTATCTTCGCTTTGCAATCCTGGGTCAGCACTATCAGTTTTGAGCCCTGCCGTTTGGCTTAGCCACGGCTCCATGGACGCTCTTGAAGGTCATGGCAGTTGTGGTGGCTTTCCTTCACCAGGAGGGGATTTGGGTGCATCCTTACTTGGACAACTGGTTGATCCGGGTGTCGTCCAGACAGGAAAGAGTGTCGGTGACCCAAAGAGTGATTTCTCTTCTTCAATCCTTGGGGTGGGTGATCAACTTTCCAAAAAGCTCTCTTACTCCATCCCAGTCTTTGGAACATCTGGGGGTGCTGTTCGACACGAAGGTGGGGAAAGTGTTTCTTCCCTGCGACCGGAGAGAGAAGTTACGCTCTCAGGTTTGCCTGCTTTTACAGTCGCCCAGACCGAGAGTATGGGATTACGTACAAGTTCTCGGCTCGATGGTGGCGGTGCTGGAAGTGGTGCCATGGGTGCACTTTCACATGAGACCGCTGCAACAGCCACTTCTCTCTCGGTGGTCCCCAGTGTCTCAGGATTATAATCGTCATCTGCAATGGACGCCTCAGGCTTCGCTCAGCATGTCTTGATGGCTCAGCGATCTCAATCTGTTCAAGGGTATGCCTCTGGCGACTCCAGATTGGATGATTGTTACGACAGATACCAGTCTGATGGGCTGGGGGCTCACTGCCTTCAGTCCTCCGTGCAGGGAGTCTGGTCTCCGGAGGAGGGTTGGTGGCCCATCAATCTTCTGGAATTGCAAACGACCAGGCTCGCCCTTCAAGCGTTCCTGCATATGATTCGGGGCCGTCTAACAAGGGTTTTTTCAGACAGTGTCACGGCAGTTGCATATATCAACAGGCAGGGCAGTACCCACAGTCCTCAGTTGGTGGAGGAAGCTATGCTTCTCCTTTGATGGGCGGAATTGCATCTTCCTCTACTGTCGGCGGCACACATTGCAGGTCAGGCAAACATTCAGGCGGACTTCCTCAGCAGAAATCTTCTAGATCCTGGGGAATGGGGACTCTCCGCTCAGGCATTCGACCTCATTGTGCATCAGTGGGGTCTCCCAGAAATGGATCTCATGGCCTCGTCCAAAAATGCAAAGCTTCCTCGGTTCTTCAGCAGACACAGAGAGCCGGCGTCAGAAGGGGTAGACGCGTTGGCTCTTGCTTGGCCTACAAATTGTCTCCTTTATGTGTTTCCTCTTTGGCAAATGATAGGTCGGGTGTTGCATCGCCTATCTCACTTTTTGGGAGCGGTGATTCTGGTAGCTCCGGATTGGCCGCATCATCCTTGGTACACGGACCTGATACGTCTATCGACGGGCAATTAGTTAACCTTTCCGGTGACTCCGGACTTACTGACACAAGATCCAATCAACATGGAAAATCCATCCCGGCCTGGCTCTTGAAAGATCGCGTATGAGATGTAGGGGTTACTCCGAACCGGTTATTTCCACTCTTCAAGCAAAAAAGAGATCTACCTCTGCCTTATATGCTAGAGTCTGGAGGGTGTTCGATTCTTGGTGTTCTGCTCAGGGTCTATCACCCTTCCAGGCTTCGCTCTTTAATATTCTTTCCATTCTTCAGGAGGGAGTTGCCAAGGGATTGGCCTGTAATTCTCTTAAGGTTCAAGCGGCTGCTATTGCTTGTTACAGGGGCCACGTGGCTCATTCTTCACTGGTGTCTCAACCGGATGTGGTTCAATTTCTAAAAGGGGTTCAACATATTCGTCCTCCTCTTAAAAAGATCTGTCCGGAGTGGAGTCTCAAAGTAGTTCTTGGGGGGTTACAACAGCCTCCTTTTGAGCCTTTGTTGTAAGCGACTTTGAAGGATGTGACGTTGAAAGCTGTTTTTCTGGTCGCGATGGCTTCGGCCAGGCAGGTGTCTGAGTTGCAGGCGCTGTCTTATAGAGATCTTTTTTTGCACTTTTCAGATTCGGGTGTGTCTGTGAGGACTGTTCCATCATTTCTTCCTAAAGTGGTTTCAGCCTTTCATGTTAACCAGGCTCTCTTCCTTCCAGCCTTCTGTAAAGAGGATTGGAGGGAGAAGTTCTCTTCCCTGCGGTTCCTGGATGTCCATAGGATACTTCTACATTCTCTCTGCATTACTAATGACTTTCGCCGTTCGGATCACCTCTTTGTGTTATTAGCTGGCCACAACAAGGGTATGGCGGCGTACAAATCTTCCGTTGCTCGATGGGTCAAGGAAACAATTGCTTCCGCTTACTTGACTTCAGGTAGGCGGTTGCCCGACAAGCTTCATGCTCATTCCACTAGAGCACTGGCCACTTCTTGGGCGGAGACCAGAGGTTTTTCTTTGGAGGAGATTTGTCAAGCGGCTACTTGGTCTTCTAAGCATTACCGGTTGGATATAGCGGTGCGTGCGGAGGCTGCTTTTGGTGCTTCGGTCATTGCTGAGGTGGCGTTTGCTTACCATCCTGATTGAGGATTGCTTTGCTACATCCCACTAGTCTCTGGATTCATCTGCTGCTGTTGCTGAGGAAGGAAAAATTATGTTCTTACCTGTTAATTTTCTTTCCTCTAGACGCAGCAGATGAATCCAGAGTCCCACCCTTGTTGGCTATTGGATCTCTGTTTGTGTTTTGCGTGTTTCAGCAGTTTTGTTATAGTTGGTAGTTGTTTTCTCTATTGTTATATTTGCAATTTAATTTGGGAAAGAAGTTTTTTACATGTTTGCCATTTTTCTGGTTCTGACTGCTTGGGCAAGGAGCAATACTGAAGATACAGCGTACCAACTAATAGGACCATCTGTTAATCAGTTCTCTATCTCCACCTGCTGGTAGATGTGTGCTATCCCACTAGTCTCTGGATTCATCTGCTGCGTCTAGAGGAAAGAAAATTAACAGGTACTAACAGGTAATAACATAATCCTGCTTCCACCAACAACACTTTGCTATCCTCGTTCAATCCATTATTCTTTCTAGACTGGACTACTGCAACTCCATTTACTTAAGCCTAACAAAGAAAAGTCTTCTCAGGCTTCAGCGGATTCAGAACACTGCGGCTAAATTAATCTTCGCAAAAAGCAAATTCGACCACGTCTCCCCGCTTCTGTCTAAGCTTCACTGGCTCCCAGTGCTCCTCAGGGTTCACTACAAATGCGCCTGCCTAGCCTTCAAGTCTCTACACGGCATCCTTCCTCCCCTGTTTCCACTATCTTGGCTCTCCCCGAATCCTAACTCCACCAGATCCACTCAAAAACTCATACTGTCATTCCCCAGTTTGAAGGGCATCTCCCATACAGGAAGACTTGGAACATCCCTCCTCTTCGAAGTTCGCCCTCACTCCAACGTTTCAGAAAACATTTGAAAACTTGGCTTTTCTCTAAAATGTAACCACTCCCTCCCTCTCCACTCTACTTAGTCCCCATCCTTCCTTCCTTTTTACCAAGCCCTCCTTCCTCCCATTGGAGTTCCTTTCTTTAGTAATTCCTGTAAACCGTGTCGAGCTCTACTTCCGTGGAGATGATGCGGTACACAAACTTAAGGTTTAGTTTAGTTTAGTTTAATTTTTCCATTTTTGGAGTAGATACCCTAGATGGTGTGAATAACATGACGTAAGACCTAGTGAAGCTTGAAGAATGGTCTGAAATTTGGCAGCTAAAATTTAATGCTAAGAAATGCAAGGTCATAACATAACATAACTTTATTCTTCTATACTGCCACAATCAGACAATTTCTAGGCGGTTTACACCGAAGAGAGCTGGACAATCAGCGAAATACAAAATACAAATAGCAAAAGTACAACATATTTCTTAAGAATAGTCAGAGTAAAATTATTGTAATTAGTATAACTTCTCTTTAGGAAATGAATCTATTAAACAATGCAGTCTTGATTTCTTTTCGAAATGCACCATAGGTCAACCTGGCTGCAAAAACCCAAAGGAACAGTACAGTTTAGGGGATTTAGAACTTATGTGCATAACAGAAGAGCAGGACTTGGGTGTGATTGTATGTGATGATCTTAAGGTGGCCAAACGGGTTGAAAAGGTGACAGTGAAAGCTAGAAGTATGTTAGGGTGCATAGGGAGAGGTATGGCCATTAGGAAAAAGGAGGTATTGATGCCCCTGTATAAGACTCTGGTGAGACCTCTGTAGAATATTGTGTAAAATTCTGGAGACCGCACCTTCAAAAAGATATAAAAAGGACGGAGTTGGTCCAGAGGAAGGCTTCTAAAATGGTGCATGGTCTTCATCATAAGATGTATGGGGACAGACTGAAAGATCTCAATATGTATACTTTAGAGGAAAGGCAGAAGAGGGGAGATATGATAGCGATATTTAAATACCTACTTGGTGTAAATGCGCATGAGTCAAGTCTCTTTCATTTGAAAAGAAGCTCTGGAATGAGAGGGCATAGGATGAAGTTAAGAGGTGATAGGCTGAGGAGTAATCTAAGAAAATACTTTTTTACAGAAAGGGTGGTAGATGCGTGAAACAGTCTACCAGAAGAAGTGGAGGAGACAGAAACCGTGTCTGAATTCAAGAAGGCATGAGATAAGCATGTGGAATCTCTTAAAGAGAGGAAGAGATAATGGTTAGTGCAGATTGGCAGACTAGATGGGCCATTTGGCCTTTATTATTATTATTAATAATAATAATAACTTTATTATTTTATACCACCATAACCAAAAGTTCTAGGCAGTTTACACTAAAAAGAGCTGGCTAATCAGTGAAATACAATAATACAGTAAAAAATACAAATATTTGTAAATAGAATTTCAATAATAAAATTCTCATTAATAATAAACTTATCGAACAAAGTGGTCTTAATTAATTTCCAAAAACAGCAATAGGATAACATAGCTTGCTGAATACATTTACCTAACCAAGATTGTTGCCTACCAGCTTGAAATGCTAGGGTCCTATCTAAAAAGGTCTTATATTTACACCCATTAATTTTTGGATAAGCAAATAAGTGGAAATTTCTAGTTTCTCTTGATGGTCTATGCAACAAAATAAGGAAAAAGGTAAGCTGGAGACAATCCCGATGATACAGGAAAATGTGAATATTACTCTTGCCTCCAACGGCAGCAAATGAAGTAAGCGATAATATGGACTAATATGGTTGTTCTTTTTTAAACCAAAAATCAATCGAACAGCTGTATTCTGAATTATCCTTAATTTCTTTAGAATTTTTTTGGGTGCCATCATGTTTTAATGTTTTTATATCTTCAAGCTCCATTTGAAGGAAATCAATTTTGTTTAACCATCGCTGAAAGGCCACGTGTAGTTCATTATGTGCCGCTGCTCGTTCTTCTAGTAACTCAATACGAGCATTAAATCATACAAGTTGAGTGGTTATAGTTGAGATGTCCTGTTTTATCTCAGAAGTTGTTTTAAAGTTTGGTTGTATAAGTTCTTTGAGAGATTTTATATTTTCAGCATTGGAATCTTGAATGCTCTCGTGCCATTCAGGAGGCAAAGGCATGTGCAAAACCTTTTCCGGCGTCAACAAGTCATGCTTAGATCTTTTCATTACGGAATGGATAGTAAAAGGCCTTCATTTTTGCTCATCTTTGTCGACCTAGTGAAGAAGTAAATACTCAAGGAGTAATTAGCAGAATTATGTTGATAATTAGCTGTAATAGAATTTCAAATAAACTCAGCCGACTGGAGAGAGTGCTGGTTGCAGTCATGTGACTGCCCCCATCCAGTGTTAATCCTGATAAACTACAAGTTAGATTGTCATCAAACTCCTTGATCCAAGCTAATGGATGGTCTGATTTTTGGAAATTACCTACTACAAAAGATTACCCATTTTACTTAGCTACCCACCACACTTACTCCAGATTGGATTACTTTTTTGGAAGGATCTTGTACATATGCTAAAATCTACCAAAATTCATGGAATTACAATTTCAGATCATGCTGCTATCACATCTATGCTGGAATGGTCCACAGTCAATATTAGCAAACCCAAATCAATTAGAACATATACTATCAACTATAGAAAAAAGTCCCAGTAGTGTCACTGAGAGACAGAGTGTGAGGAGCAGCATCGGAGCTAATAAGTAATCAAATAAATTAATAATTAATGTATGTATGAGGATCTCAGTGTGGATTGTGAAATCAAATAAACGATTACTCGTTCAATATTACAATCCGTGTGAGGGCATCCACCCAACACACCACACCATCATAGAAACCTCATTGTGTGATTATCAATAATGAAAGTGCAACGTGACATAATCAAGCTCGAGAAATGGGTATCGACATGGCAGATGAGGTTCAATGTGTATAATTGCAAAGTGATGCATGTCGGGAACAAAAATCTCATGCACGAATACAAGATGTCCGGGGCGGGGGAAGGGATAAAACGCGGACCTCACGGACCTGACGGACCTCGCGGATCTAAACTCGCACATCCTTAAAAATCAGAGGTCCATGCCACTTGTAGTTAGTTTCTGGCTCTGACAGACCTCGATGACAATTTAGCGCTGACGGATCCGTCTCGGCATAGGGAGGGAAAAGTATTAGGATCCATCAGCGCTAAAATGTCATCGAGTTCTGTCAGAGCCGCGGACCTCAGATTTTTAAATTTACTGGGGCTGCAGGAAACCGGTTTAAAGGATTCGTTTTAGAGCCGCTCCAGCACTAGTCTCTGGCTCTTACAGACTTCGATGACATTTTAGCGCTGATAGATCCTAATACTTTTCCCTCCCTATGCTGAGACAGATCCATCAGCGCTAAATTGTCATCGAGGTCTGTCAGAGCCAGAAACTAACTACAAGAGGCACGGACCTCAGATTTTTAAGGACATGCGGGTTTAGATTCACGAGGTCCATCAGGTCCATGAGGTCCACGTTTTACCCCTTCCCCCGGGGCGGTACTTGGAGAGACGTCCCAGGAAAGGGACTTGGGAGTTCTGATCGACAAGTCCATGAAGCCATCAGCACAATGTGCTATGGCGGCGAAAAGGGCAAACAGAATGCTAGGAATGATCAAGAAGGGGATCACGAACAGATCAGAGAAGGTTATTATGCCACTGTACCAGGCCATGGTGCGCCCTCACCTGGAGTACTGCGTCCATCACTGGTCGCCGTACATGAAGAAGGATACGGTACTACTCGAAAGGATCCAGAGAAGAGTGACTAAAATGGTTAAGGGGATGGAGGAGTTGCCGTACAGTGAGAGATTGAAGAAGCTGGGCCTCTTCTCCCTTGAAAAGAGGAGACTGCGAGGGGACATGATCGAAACATTCAAAGTACTGAAGGAAATAGACTTAGTAGAGAAAGACAGACTGTTCACCCTCTCCAAGGTAGGGAGAATGAGAGGACACTCTCTAAAGTTGAAAGGGGATAGATTCTGTACAAACATAAGAAAATTCTTCTTCACCCAGAGAGTGGTAGAAAACTGGAATGCTCTTCCGGAGTCTGTTATAGGGAAAAACACCCTCCAGGGTTTTAAGACAAAGTTGGACAAGTTCATGCTAAACTGGTGAGACTGGACTTATTTGGAGCACTAGTCTTGATCTTGGGGCCACCGCGTGAGCGGACTGCTGGGCAGGATGGACCATTGGTCTGACTCAGCAGCAGCAATTTTTATGTTTTTATGATCTTATGTAATAACATCAGTGTGTAATCAAAATAATAATAATAACTCATTTACATATGTATCAAAGCTGCTCCAACACAGTCAGTCAAACAGAAATACTGCACAAACATGAAAAAAAATCACTTATCTCAATCGGGGCTCAGAGCGAGATATCAAAACTCCCAGAGTGAAACGGGACAAGCGAGCCCGCAGGGAAGCTGCATGTAGCGGGAGAAAAAGGCTGCTTCATAATAAAGGATTCAACTGAGCTTCAGTTTCGGAGAATTATCCTTCATCAGGAACCTTTGAATTTGCACGCACAAAAGCACAGCATCAGAACACAGGGAGGAACACCCGGCAGAAGGAAAAAGATATTCAGGACATGGAATCCACATTATACTCTAAATTTGATGCCAATATATATTGAGATCTTAAAAAAACTGTACAGACCTTAATGTCAGATATCTCAGCATTTTCTTTCAGAGTGCATTATATTATTCTGAGGCTAACAGGTTTGGGAAATTACTTGCCTCCTATCTGAAAGGTTACTGTACAGTATTAAACAGCGTATTGCCAGTACAAAATCAAATTCTGGTGAGATCCTTACATCTACATCTCAAATTTTTCAAGCTTTTAAAGACTTTTATCACTCCCTTTACTCATCTGCAGTACCTGTCCATATGGCGTTCATTCCTGTTCCTGCTTTAGACACAGCAGTGGCCAGTTTGCCATTCTATGAGACCTCTCTCCTACCTCCAATAGTATATATTCTGCTATTATCAGCAGGTCCCCTTGTTCTGCACAGTCTGTCACCATGGCTATAGAGATAAGCAATTCCTATTATGAGTCCAAACCTAGTGTCTTAAGGTAGAGTAACAACTACTGGGCGTGGAATCCAATATGTTACCTCAGTGTCCTTCATAGAAAGAATGAATAGTGCCTAAGGGATGCAGGAAGTTTTCTGAAGAGGTTAAAGTTTAAAGGTACCAAGATTCCATGAGTGGGGTATGAGCATATGGGAATAAACCATATCTGACCTTGGTGTACCATGCAGTAGACAATGCCAAATTAGCCAAATTAGTTAGGTGTCCGTATCTTTGTAACTTGTGCCACCTTAAGTGAGATGAAAAGCTGTTGAAATTTGGCATCCAGGGGGATACAGTTTAGTCAAGGCCTTTGCTACTTGGAGGGTACCTTTGGGAGCATCCTACTGTCTGGGTGTGAGGGAAAGCAGTATTCTGAGCTTTAGTGCTGCTCAAAAACAGGCTCTCAGCTACAGAAGATGGGCTGCTCTATCCTTGAGGGAGATTCAGTGATTACCTCCAAGAGCACTAAGGGCTTGAAAAGCCTGCACAGTGTCAGGTCCTCTCCCAAATCCAGAGCCACTAACTGGTGTTTGAGTGTTTTTGTTACAAAGTTCTTTTTGGAATGACTTTCACTTACTTATTTGATTCATTTTCCACTGTTGGATCCAAACACCAGCGAAGTACTCATGGTTTATTTAGCTGTCCTTCAACAAACATTTCATCACTGTTTGTTTGCCTATCAAGTGGCTCTCCTTACTTAGGAAGGCCGCTTAGTTACTTAGTTCCAAGTCTTATTGTGATTTTAGAAAGCAATTGAAAACTTATCTGTTTGGTATTTAATTATTCTGATCCATTTGTATGGTGTTCTTAAAATTTATATAAACCGCATTGAACTTATTGGCTATGCGGTATAGAAATGAACTATTAGATTAGATTAGGCTGCAAATGCTCGAGGGAGCGGTATAGTTTAGGGGTGAAGAACTTTTGTGCATGAGGGAGGACTGGGACTTGGGTTAGGATTACCAGATTTCCTATTAAAAAAAAAAAAAGAGGACACTTGGCCCATCCCTGTTCTGTTCCAGACTCACCCTGCAACACCCCAGCCCCAACTCCACACGAACCTCATGTCTCCTCTGAGCTCGGGGTCACATCTGGAGGGCCTCTGTGCATGCACAGACATATACGCGATTATGTCTTGCACATGCACACATGTATGATGTCATCACATTAATGTCCATGCATGCACAAAGGCCCTCCAGACATGGCCTCAAGATCAGGGTCTTCCAAAATCTTCAAACCACCAGGTTTCGGAAATCCCTCCAGGTACCTGGACTGTCCTCTAAAAAGAGGACATGTCCGGGATTTCCTGGACATCTGGTAACCCTAACTTGGGTATGATTGTATCTGATGATCTTAAGGTGGCCAAACAGGTAGAAAAGTTGAAGGTGGAAGCCAGAAGGATGCTTAGGTGCACAGGGAGAGGAATGGCCAGTAGGAAAAAGAGGCTTTAGTGCCTCTGTATAAGACTCTGATGAGACCTCATTTAGAGTAATGTGTACAATTTTGGAGTCAGCAGCTTCAAAAATATATAAAGGATGAATATTTATAAAGGATGGATTTGGTTCAGAGGGTGACTCTAAAATGATCGGTGATCTTTGTCATAAAGTGTATACTGTATAAACTTTGGAAGAAAGGTAGGAGGGGAGATATGATAGAGATGTTAAATATCTCCATGGTATAAAAGCACAGGAGGTGAATCTCAATTTTAAAGGAAGTTCCGGAATGAGGGGTCATAGGAAAGAGAGACTTAAAAGAAACCAGAGATGGTAAATTTGTAGAATGGATTTCTGGTGGAAGTGATGGAGTTAAAACACTTATAACTAGGGTTACTAGATGTCTGGGAAAACCCAGACATATCCTCTTTTTAGAAGACTGTCCAGGTTCCTGGGCACACTTTCTAAAACCCGGCAGTTTATCTGGGTTTTGGGAAAGCCCTGACGAACTCTCGCCTCTGAGGGCCTCTGAATATGCGTGGATGATGTCACACACATCCATGCGTGCTCGAGGTCTCCCAGACATGGCCAGAGCTTGTCAGTAACATAGTAACATAGTAACATAGTAGATGAAGGCAGATAAAGACCCGAATGGTCCATCCAGTCTGCCCAACCTGATTCAATTTAAAAAATTTTTTTTTTTTTAATAAATTTTTTCTTCAGCTATTTCTGGGCAAGAATCCAAAGCTTTACCCGGTACTGTGCTTGGGTTCCAACTGCTGAAATCTCTGTTAAGACTTACTCCAGCCCATCTACACCCTCCCAGCCATTGAAGCCCTCCCCTGCCCATCCTCCACCAAACAGCCATACACAGACACAGACCATGCAAGCCTGCCCAGTAACTGGCCTCGTTCAATATTTAATATTATTTTCTGATTCTAAATCTTCTGTGTTCATCCCACGCTTCTTTGAACTCAGTCACAGTTTTACTCTCCACCACCTCTCTCGGGAGCGCATTCCAGGCATCCACCACCCTCTCCGTAAAGTAGAATTTCCTAACATTGCCCCTGAATCTACCACCCCTCAACCTCAAATTATGTCCTCTGGTTTTACCATTTTCCTTTCTCTGGAAAGGATTTTGTTCTACGTTAATACTCTTCAAGTATTTGAACGTCTGAATCATATCTCCCCTGTCTCTCCTTTCCAGGGAAGAAGACAAGGCTTTGAGGGGGTACTCTGCAGAATGAGTGGCAGAACTGGGCGGGGCTGGAGGTGGAACAAAGCAGGGATGGGGCAGAATGGGGCGGGGCCATGGATCTGAGTTTGTGAGGCTCCAAATATGGTAACCCTACTTATAACCACCTAACCAGCTATACTAATGATATGATTTTTTTTTCTCCCAATTCAAACTTTATGTTACCATTGTATGGTATATGATTATTTACCTTTATATAAATCAGTTATGAGCTTATTGTGTTATTGAATTGCAGTCACCTGTCTATTGTTATTTCTTTGTTTAGATTTGGATTAATATTGAAAACTCAATAAAAAAAAAAGTTTAAAACGAAACTATTCTGAATTTGAGAAAGCTTGGAACAACTACTTATGATTTATAAAGGAGTGGAAGGGATAGTACAGTAGATGTTATGGATGGGCAGATTGGATAATCCATATGGTCTTTATCTGCCTTCTATTTTCTCTGTTTCTGTGTTACTATGTTACATAGGGGGCCAACAGTTGAAAATGATTGGAGGTGCTGAGCTTATAAACTCAACACAAATTTCTCCTTGTCAACAAATCAGTGTCAATGTGTTGTTAATGGCTTGTTAATGGCTTGTTAGCCCAATAAGTCGATCACGTATCTCCCATGTACACCCACCAAGGTATATATCGTCATGTTGTAGCACATACTTTAACACCAGCAGCATTTTTATGAGATTCTTTACGTGCATATGTGGCCACGTACACATGGGAATGACTTAATGAAATTACCTTCATAATTTAGCACAGCGACCCTGTCAAAAAGTGTTGTGACATTACTGAGTTTAAGATGTGTTATTGCTGTGGATTACTCCGGCAGATGGCAGAGGATCCCAAAGGACTGCCATTTAGGCTCAGCAAATAACAGATGCTTTAGGGGAAAAAAATCATGGTATTACACTATTAGGAAAAGATGAAAATTGATTAATAAATCTATTATAAGGGACTGTCATCCAAAATTCAGCGAATCCTCAGTTCAGGAAAATCAACCCCCATTCATAACCATCTGTCTCAAATGTTTCAATTGCAGACTTTATGGTCATGGTGAAAACTAAGTATTTATTACACACTATGGTAATGTGTGTGCGGTGGTGGAGCAGGGCCTTCATAAAATACAGTCAGACAAGGAAAAAAGTTAAACATAACCCCTCTATTAACCAAATGCTGAAGCCTGTTACCTCACAGGCACTAAATGAAGAATAAGGTTTCTAAGTTCAGAGGCAATTTTGCATAGCCCTCAGACCCACAGTGGGGGGTCGCACAAACACAGGCCTAGCTTCAACCAGACCTCCAGAACAGAATTCTTGTATAGTCAAATTTAACTTTATTTGGCTTCTAGTGGCTTTCACATAAGCAGGAGAGACTCACACTGCAGGGCAGATTTTCTCCTCCCAGGGCCTTTTGCCTCAGAGCTCACTCTGGATAGGGTTACCAGATGTTTGGATTTACCCGGACACGTATTCTTTTTAGAGGGATGTCCAAGCGTCTCTGGATGGGTTTTCAAAACCCAACAGTTTGTCCAGGTTTTGAAAAACATTGAGCATGGGGCCGCATCTGGAGGGCATCTGCTTATGTGTGGCTGTGATACGATGATGTTATACGTATGCACATGTGTGGCTGTGACACGATGATGTCACACACATGCATGTGACACCATTGCATTGCATCCACGCATGCGCAGATGCCCTCCAGATGCTGCCCTGAAGAGACAAGGTTTGTGTGGGTCCAGGGTTGGGGGCAGAATGGGGTGGAGCTGTGAGTAGAACAGGGTGGGGGCGGAGTAGAATGGGATGGGACCACTGTCAGCCTAGCATTGCTAGCTGTCAGCATTTTCTGTTGGCCTAACCAAGGACAGCAAAGGCCTATGGGACATTCTATCAATCTGACTCTGGAATGTTTATAACACACTTAGTCTTATTAACCATCCCTTTTTTAAATAATTCCTAGCATCCTATTTGCTTTATTGGCCACCGCCGCACATTAGGTAGAAAATTTCATTGTATTGTTTACGATGACACCCAGATCCTTTTCTTGGGCACTAATCCCTAAGGTAGACCCTAGCATCTGGTAACTGTGATTCAGGTTATTCTTCCCAATGTGCATCACTTTGCATTTGTCCACATTAAATTTCATCTGCCACTTGGACGCCCAGTCTTCCAATTTCCTAAGGTCTCCTGCAACTTTTCACAATCCACTTGCCTTTTAACAACTTTGAACAGTTTAGTGTCATCTGCAAATTTAATCACCTCACTCGTCGTTCTAATTTCTAGATCATTTATAAATAAGTTAAATAGCATCAGTCCCAGTACAGACTCCTACGGCACTCCACTGTTTACTCTCCTCCATCGAGGAAAATGACCATTTAACCCTACCCTCTCTTTTCTATCCGATAACCAATTCCTAATCTACAACTGAACTTTGCCACCTATCCCATGACACTTTAATTTTCTCAGGAGCCTCTCATGAGGAACTTTATCAAAAGCTTTCTGAAAATCTAGATACACTATATCAACCGGCTCACCTATATCCACATGTTTATTCACACCTTCAAAGAAGTCAAGCAAATTTGTGAGGCAAGAACTCCCTCGGCTGAACCCATACTGACTCCGTCTCATTAAATCATTAATTCACAGCCATTAAGCATCCAGCCAGACTGGATTATTGCTTAATGCATGCAAAATCTGTGCAGGAGCATTTAGGGTCTATGTGCATCAAATTCCAGAGTCAGATTAATATAATTTCCCATAGGCCTCTGCTGACCTTGGTTAGGCCAACAGAAAAATGCTGACAGCCACATGTCTTCTTTTTTTTAAAAAAAAAAAAAAAAAATAAAAACTGGTAACCCTACCCCTGGAGACCTCTTGGTACAGGGCCTCCTTGTTTTGCCCTGCCAGAGGGTTTTTACTTCCTGCTCCCTGTTGAGCCCTGTCTCTCTGGCCAGACAGCATAACATTCCTATGCTTAACTTATGCTGGCTCTGCTTTAGCCTCTGATTCTTCAAGTTAGCACCATCTGCTGGAAGGTAGCTTAACTGACACATCAGTGAAGGAGTATTTCTTCACTTATACCAGGGATAGGCAATTCCGGTCCTCGAGAGCCGGAGCCAGGTCAGGTTTTCTGGATATCCACAATAAATATGAATGAGATAGATTTGCATCTCAAGGAGGCAGTACATGCAAATCCATCTCATACATATTCATTGTGGATATCCTGAAAACCTGACCTGGCTCCAGCTCTCGAGGACTGGAATTGCCTACCCCTGACCTATACTAATGTCAAGTCTTTAAGATCAGATTTATCACCAAAACAAAACCCTCATTCATTTCAAAAACAAATTGTTCTTTCTTCAACAAAACGTTATCAATATTTTCTCTTCTCTAAGATATATCTGCAATAGAGATTATACAAAATTGTAGTTAATCAGATCCATGAGTTTTCTCTAAACATTGTGAGATTATAGATTTATCAATAATTCTATATTTAAGGCAAATCTTGTGTCCTGAATTTTAAGAGCATAAAAACATAAGAAAAGCTATATTGGGGCAGACTAATGATCTGTCTTGCCCAGTATCCTGCTTTCAATAATGGCCAATCCAAGTCACAAGTACCTGGCAAAAACTCAAATAGTAGCATCATCCCATGCTACCGATCCCAGAGTAAGTAGTGGCTTCCCCAATGTCTGTCTCAATACCAGACTATGGTTTTTTTCCTCCAGGAACTTGTCCAGACCTTTGTTATACCCTTCTATGTACACGTTGAGTGAAAAAATAACTAATACCATGTAACTTCATGGAGTGTCTTCCAGTCTTATTACTATTTGAAAGAATAATCAATTCACATTTACCTATTCTACACTACTCAGAATTTTGTAGACCTTTATCATATTTCCCCTTAGCTGTCTCTTTAGCCTTTCCTTATACGAGAGGAGTTCTATCCCCTTAATCATTTTGGTCGTTCTTTGAATCTTTTCTAATTCCTCTATGTCTTTTTTGAGATACAGAGACCAGAATTGCACACAATAGTCAAGGTGAGGTCACACCACGAAGTGATACAGAGGCATATTGTATTCTTTGTCTTATTTTCTATCATTCTGTTTGCTTTTTTTGTCTACTAGTGCTCTTAAAGGAGATTTGACTACATAAAGCAGCTTACGTGGACATGGACACTAAAGGCCGGATTCTGTATAGGATGCCAGGTCTCAGCAGCCACCTAAGGATGTCGTTTATAGAATTTGCCGCTAAGTTTTAGTAAAAGGGCTCCTAAGTAACTAACACCATAGAGGCCAACTTTTCAAAATTATTGGGGTTGCTAAACCCAATGGAAATAACCTCTACCTAGACACAAAGGCCCGGATTCTGTAAATGGCATTGTAAGTTAAGTAGCAGTAGGTTGTGTATCTTAATTGTTTTAATTAATTCAATCAGCGTTGTCAATTAAAAACCAATTAAAATGGTATTTAAAAAATGTGGGTGCCCATAGGCGCCTCCGTAGTCACAATTCTCCTGAAAGATAGGTGCTGGATGTGTACCGGTAGGCCTCTAAAACCCTGCCCTACATTTGTGGCACATATCTTTAACTTGGCTTCAATTCTTCAAATGGCGCCGTTGCGTGAATGACACGCGATCAGTGCTGCTTTTGTAAGTGGCTGTGGCTAATGGCACCGTTTAGAGAATGCAGGCCAAAGCTTTTATTAAACATTGGCAGTGATTAAACACTCACAGCTCCAACAGAGCTGGCTCCTACGACTAACACCTTTATTATGTAACATCATTGAAGTTTATACAATGTGCTGCAGAATTGCCACCAAATTTTTCTAACTCCTGCTGCAGAATCCACCTTTGAGCTGTCAGAGGAAACTGAAGATTGTGATTGCAGAGTCCAGAAAAAAAGTCTTCAATGCTGAAGATGATTGTAAAAAATTTATATCTATATATCTATATCTATATATATTGACTCTCACTGTGGAGTACAATGAATACTGATTACAATATTGATTGTACAGAATTCAAATTTACAGCACCAGCTTGAAAACTTGTCAAATCATGTTTGGGTGAGTAATCTGCAGCTCTTGAAGCTAGTTGAAGATGCTGAAGATAGAGTTAATGGAATTTATCTGAGAAAATTACATTGCTCTGAGCTCATATGCTCAAGATTGAAATCCCGTATTTTTAAGGCTATAAAAAAAACTTACAGGATTGATAAATCTAGATAAGATTTGTTTGCCTTGACTGTCTGCCAGGATTTGAAAGGGGGAATAATGACTAGGTTGATCCTATAGTAAGAGATGGTGAATAAAATATGAAATGATTCTGATCGTCATTTGCAACCATGAAGCCGTTAGGGATTTTTATACTGATGTTCTTAAATTTAAAAAAAAAGATATGGCTGTTTTTGATTCTATAGATTACATATTTTAGGATTTAGCAAATGCAAGTTATACATAACAGGAGGAAGAGATTTTAACTTTTTTAAAGCAATAGATTTTGAAAGCAAATGCAGAGAGATCTGTGCTCCATGCAGCTAAATTTGGAGTCCTTAGGTTGAATAATCAAAATTTTCCCTCTTCAGACTATGATGAGATGAAGATTCTGTTGGTTGAAGAAATAGCCAAGCTTGTGGATCAAGATTCAATGCATGAGAGGTTAGTAGAGAATTATAAGGAACAAACTGAACTGTGATTAGGGCTTACAATAGGAGGTGGCAACCAGGACAGTTGCCCTGAGCCCCCTTACTAAAGGGAACCCAAGCCTTTTGCCATCTGAAGGAAGCGTAGCCTGAAGTTAGACTTGAGGGCCCCCTCTCCAGTTAGCGTGTAATGCTGCATTAACTGATTAGCACAGAATGCCTCCCACTCTCTGTCTCATGTCTCCTCAAAAATTGTTTTTAACGCAAGCTAATTTGGAAATTACTGCAGCACACCTGAGCACATTCTGTGGTACACCACCTTAAGCTGCATTAGGTGTAAGTTAGTACCTAATGCAGCTTAGGAAAAGGATCCCAAAGAAGTTAAGACAACTTGTGCTCTAGGCATTACCCTAGACCCCACCCCACTCTCTTCTTTTCATATCAGATCTCTTCAGTTGTAAAAAAGTACATTTTACAAACTTCATCTATTACATTCTGTCCATAACCTCCTACACTCCTCTGCACTCAATTTATTAGTCCTTTCTCTTGTGATTAGTCATCTTAACTAAATTGTAATTCAGGCTCAAAGACTGAAAACGAATGCAACTCATCCAAATTAGCACTATTAAAATCATTGCAGGACACAGAAAATTTGACTATGTCAGCCCTCTACTAAAATCTGCACACTGACTTCCCATCTTGCACTGGATCACCTATAAAATATTACTACATGTTTTTAAAATCCACGCTGTTGAAAACCCTCTATACTTAAGTACATGTTTAACACCTTACTATCATTCTCGAACAAACAGATCTCTCAATCAAAATTGCCTAGTTCTCCCCACTTTTCAAGAGATCATCCCTGATACCACCTGTAGCTCAATCTTTTCTGTCCCAAACTTTGGAACCTACTCAAAGACCATCTCAGACCACAGACCTCATTAAACCAGTTTAAAAAAGATCTATAAACATTTCTCTTTACTTATAGGCCGCCCAGGTTTCACCCCCATAATAATAACAATAATAGTACTGATTGTAATACCGCACACAATATAATCTTATTAACAACATATAATGGTTAACCACAAAATTAAACTATACAAAGTACACTGTATATTTTTCAACATTCATTCATATGAGAACACCTGGCCTTGGTCACAGTTAACCCCTATGCAAATATAGGACCACAAACTAAAAGTACTAATATTCAGTGGTTGATCTAGGGCAGGGGTAGAGAACTCCAGTCCTCGAGAGCCAAATTCCAGTCGGGTTTTCAGGATTTCCCCAATGAATATGCATGAGATCTATTTGCATGCACTGCTTTCAATGCATATTCATTGGGGAAATCCTGAAAACCCGACTGGATTATGGCTCTCGAGGACCAGAGTGCCCTACCCCTGACCTAGGGTACAAGACACCCGGGGCTGATAATTTTTTAATACCACCCCTTATAAAAATATTTTTTTAGTAATTTTATTTATTTATTTTTATATTCCACCCTCCCAGAGAGCTCAGAACAGGTTACAGTTTAACATTCACAGTATTACAATATAACATTGCATAGGGTTACAACCTCCAATCCCACATCCTGATGTAAACAAAATAAACAAAAAAGAGTTTTCCTCTTGGATCAGGAGCTGCCCCAACCCAGCAGCTGCAATGGAAGGAGTTAGTTGGGTGTGGGAGACCAGCTCCACTCCCAATGGCCCTTGTGGCGCTCCTTTTTTTTAGAAGCTTTTCCTCTTCAGGGCAGCTCCGCTTGAATCGGGAGCTGCCCTAACCCAGCCCAACTGCAGCAGCCGCAAGGGAAGGAGTTGGTCGGGTGTGGGAGACCAGCTCCACTCCCAACGGCCTTTGTGGCGCTCCTTTAAAAAAAAAAAAAGAAGCTTTTCCTCTTCAGGGCAGCTCTGCTTGAATCGGGAGCTGCCCCAACCCAGCCTGACTGCAGCAGCCGCAAGGGAAGGAGTTGGTCAGGTGTGGGAGACCAGCTCCACCCCCAACAGCCCTTGCAGCACTTCTCTTCAAAAGAAGCTTTTCCTCTTCAGGGCAGCTCCGCTTGAATCGGAGCCCCAACCCAAGCCCGACTACAGCAGCGGCAAGGGGAGGAGTTGGCTGGGTGTGGGAGACCAGCTCCATCCCCAACGGCCTTTGCAACACTGATCACACACACAATCACACAAAAATCCCAACCACCCACCACCACCAACCTCTAAGAATTCACCACCCAGCCAGGAGAATCACAGTGGACAGAAACATAAATTGCCAGACCTATACACAACACACCATCACACCAACATGGGGAAGAAGACCAATAAACCCCTCTAAGACCAAACCATACCTTCAACCAAGATCACTCATCTACCCAAAAACAATAATAGTGCACAAACAGAATACACCACACTTACATGTGCCTACATAAACATCAGAGCTCTAGGCCCAAAGACAGAACATATAAAAGACTGGATAGAAAACGAGAATCTTGACTGCCTCTTCCTCACAGAAACCTGGCTTACATCAGACGCAGATCCCAGGATAACAGAAGTCTGCCCTAAGGGATACAAAATAACAGTGATCTGCAGGGAAAAAAAAAGAAGAGGAGGTGTAGCCATCTTAGTTAGAAACTCCCTAAATCTGAATATACTAGACAAAACGTCTACCCCTTACATGGATCTACTAGCCTGCCAACTTTCATGCACCACACTAAAAGGATCCATAACTTGCATGCTCTGCTACATAACACCATGGAATTGGAACACAGCAAGACCCGAATCTGAAGATTTTATATACCGAAACTCACTAACGACAACTTACAACCTAATCCTAGGAGACCTAAACCTCCATCTCAAAGACCAATCCTCCAAACAAATAGAAAACCTACTGTCATTCTTCGAAGCCCTAACATACAAGATTTTAGACCCACAAATCACACATGAGAAAGGTCACCAACTAGACATTGCAGCCTTCATGACCCAACAGCCCTTACTGCTAGAGATTCAACATCAAATGGAAAATGGTCTCGATCCCTCTGGTCAGATCACTACACATACTCCTTCAACATCAACTGGGCCAAAGACAAAACCAAACAACTCACGTAAATACATTGATCCCTCCAAATTCCGGACTAAAACAGACACAACAATCCAAGAATGCAACCCCAAGGACTTCATCTCACAATGGTGCAGGCTAAGCACAGCTACCCTAGACGAGCTAGCCCCAATACAAACAAAAACCAGAATTAGCAGACAATCAGACAAATGGTTCGATAACGAACTACTCCTACTCAAAAGATAATGCAGACGACTAGAAAGAAAATGGAGAAAGAATAACCAAGAACGCACGAAAACAGTATGGAGAAATATAAACCAACAATACAAGCTAAAACTAAAACAGAAAAGAAAGACACACTATACCAACCTAATAGGCAAAGAAACCCAAGACACAAAAAAACTATTCCAAATACTAAAAGAACGCACAGACACCAAATCCTATCAGGCCAATAATGACACCCCTCTTCCCTCAGCCATCATTTTAGCCGAATACTTTAAAAACAAAATCACAACTGCCAGGACTACCCTCAACGGAACCCCAACCCACCTAGAAGAGATCACAATGCCCCCCACAGAAAAAGAATCAGCTGTGGCAGACAGAACGTGGTCCCACTTCCCCACTATACAATGGTCTGACCTTTACAAACTCTACAAAAAATACAGCCACTCAGCTTGCGACCTCAACCACTGCCCTCCATACCTATTAAAATCCTCCAGTACCAAATTCCACACTCTCCTCTTACAATGGATACAAATCATGCTCGCAGATGGCCTTTTCCCGCAAGACCTCAGTGAAATTGTCATTACCCCGATCCTAAAGACCCTAAAGGAGCAACAGATCAACCATCCAACTACAGACCCATAGCCTCAATACCACTTTATGTCAAACTAATGGAAGGCCTAGAAGCCAAACTCCTCACCAACTACCTAGACCACAACATATTGCACCCTACACAATCTGGTTTCAGAACCAACTACAGCATAGAAACACTACTAGGTTCCCTCCAGGACACAGCTAGACAACACCTCAGCACAGGTAGACAAATGCTGATTTTACAACTGGATCTCATTGGAGCATTTGACTTGGTGGACCACAACATCCTACTGCAAATACTAGATACAATAGGAATCACAGATAAGGTACACACATGGTTTCAAGGATTCCTACAATCCAGAACTTACTTCTCAAAGTCGAAGATAGAGAGATTAGGGCAAGACGAAATAATCTGAGATTTCGTGGGATCCCTGAAATGGAAGAGTTTAAAGACCTGACAACTTTCATACTGTCTATTTGTCATAAGTTTCTACAAACAGAAAATCCAGATGTAGAACTTCCAGTTATAGAATTCGAATGGATACATCAAGCTTTGGGCCTGCGTAAAACGGAGAGGCCAAGGGATATAATAGCATATTTCTTAAGATATCCCCAGAAGGAGAGAGTGCTACAAGCAGCTCGGAAAAATGGCCATTTGATGTGGAACAACGTAAAAGTGGAACTGTTTGCAGATATTTCATCAGCAACTCTGAAACGTCCCTGAGATTGCCGTGATGCTTGCAAAAAAATAATATTCGTTATAAATGGCATTATCCATTTGGGATATCTTTTATGCTAGAAGGCAAACAACATAAAGTTGCATCAGCACTAGAAGCCCAACAACTACTTATACAAGCCAAACTATGAATTACAGAGGGAGAAATACAGCAGAAGGAGCCGTCGCAACCTCCACCCATGGGACCGCCAAGTCAGAGATGGCATAGAGTAGAACACAGAAAGAGATTACAGAGACAATGAAAAGAACTGCTAATTTTAACAATTTTTATTTTTTCTTAGACATAATAAAGATGTTTTTGCAAAAGGGGTAGAAAATAAAAATGGTGGAGAGCCGGATCAGGGTTAACTTTCTTTGACTCTGATGCCTGGAAGTGGATTTGGTACTTGGTCTTACCGACTGGTGATTGGATCTGGGTCCAGGATTAGACAACGAGAGAGATTTGGAAAGGGAAGGGTAAGGGAATGGTGGGAGAAGAGGGAAGGGGAAGAGGGTAAATTAGTTTTTCTTTTAGGAATTATTGGTTGGGATTGGGGCAAGGGGACTATTGGGTGAAATAAGGAGACCTGGGTAAAAAATTATAAGATTTGTAAGGCCAGGAAAGTTAGAAAAATTGAAATGGTTTTTGAAGAATGTATGGAAGTAAGATAAGACTAGTAAGCCTAATTGTGAATGGACTTAATATACCCCGAAAATGTCAGCTGCTATTAAATGAAATGAAAAGGTTGAAGTATGATATATGTTATGTACAAGAAACCCATCTACAAAAATCGGAGGAAAAGATGGTCCATTTTAAAGACTACCCAATGAGAATTTGGGCTTCAAATAAAAAAGAGAAAAAGAAAACAGGGGTGGGGGATACTATTTGATAAAAAATTTAAAGTCCTGACAAAGGCTGAATGGAGGGATGATGAAGGGAGATGGATTATTTGGGTAGGGGAATTGAATGGGGAAAAGGTAACTCTGGTGAATCTTTATGCTCCTAATTTCAATCAAGGGAAATTTTTTGAAGATCTTTTGAGTATAATTTTAAAAACCCAGGAAGGGCTATTATTAATTGGAGGGGATTTTAATTTGATCTCAGACCCTCGTTGGGACACTACGAGCATTAAAAGTGATAGAACTAAAAAGATAGGAAACAATTAAAAAGATTCCTGGAAGTATTAAACTTAATGTATGGATGGCGGAGCATATATATGCTAGGCAGAGACTATACCTACTGCTAATATAACAGTTTATATACCGCAGGACCGTGAAGTTCTATGCAGTTTACAATAATTAAAAGATGTTACAGACTGAGTGAATTTAACAAAGTTAAAAGCTAGTGATTAACAGCTCTAGGGATCAGTTACTGTGGAATGAGATTGTGCAGGTTAGTTGCATACTACTCCCCCCACATAAAGTGTATTCCCGTATTGATATGATTTGGCTGGATAAATCCCTAGGGGGTAAACTAATAGATGCAAAAATAAAAGAAACTAGTTGGGCAAACCATGCCCCAATATGGGTGGATATAACATGGGGCCATATTAAAATAGGGACACAATAGTGGAAATTAAATGATTACTTGTTAAAAGATCCTAAGGTAGTCCAGAAACTAGAACAATCTATTAGGAATTTTTTGGATAATAATAATACTGACCATTACTCACCCATAACGATTTGGGAATCATTAAAAACTGTTTTAAGGGGAGAGCTGATTTCTATAGCTTCTTATAAGAAAAAGATCCTGGAAAAGGAAGAGAAAAGACTAAGAGAAAAATTGATGGGACTAGTAATACAACATAAGAAGGGACTAGGTGGGGAACAGATTAGGATGTAAATAAGAGATTTGTATGACCCTAGGAAAAATGGAAGATGAAGCCACTCAATTTAATTTAGATCGCCTCAGACTTAAATATTATGAATTTGGAAACCGGGCAGGAAAATTATTAGCACATCGTATAAAAGCACAACAGTTGCAAGGTAACATTACATGTATACAATCTGAATATGGTGATTTCCTGTCAAAAGGGAAGGAGATCCATGATAGGTTTGTGGAATTTTACAAGAAATTATATACATCAGAATATCAGGGACACAATATCTTTGTCACAATATCTGAGTCAGTTAGAATTAAATAAGCTTCAAGAATCAGAGATTCACAGATTAGATGAAGATATAACAGAAGATGAGATATGAGGAGTAATATATCATATTAAGTTAGGCAAATCCCCAGGGATGGATGGCTTTACAGGACTGTTCTATAAAAAGTTCATATCTTATGTAACTCCTCTTTTAGCAAAACTATTCAATAATTTAAAAGATAGAGAACAATTGCCATATTATATGAGATTAGTGGGTATCACAATATTACCTAAAGCAGGAAAAGACAATACACTTTGTGCTAGTTATAGACCCATTTCCTTGTTAGGAATAGATACAAAAATTATGGCCAGAGTCCTCGCTAATAGACTGTCATCATATATGCCATCACTTATCCATCCGGATCAGGTTGGGTTTATTGTTGGGAGGCAGGCATCTGATGGGATCAGGAAGGTGCTAAACTTGATATGGAAGGCTAAAAAGGATAGAACAGGAGGGTGGCAGTCTCCATTGATGCTGAAAAAGCATTTGACCGAGTTGAATGGAGGTTCATGGATGCAGTCTTGGGACATCTTGGGTTTTGGAAAAAGTTTAGGGATTGGATATTTACATTATACAATTGCCCATTAGCATGTGTCAAAATAAATTAATTTTATTCTAATACATTTGAACTTCAAAGAGGGACAAGGCAGTGATGTCCATTGTCCCCCTTGATTTTTGCATTAGTTATTGAGCCTCTAGCTCAGAAAATTAGACAATCTCAACAGGTAAAAGGCCTGAGAGTGGCAGGTGAAGAACAAAAGCTTTCTCTGTTTGCAGATGATATATTGGCTATTGTTGAGGCATCTGAGAAGACTTTACCCTTAAGGATATTATGGATAAATATGGCCAATTATCGGGGTTTAAAGCTAATCTAAACAAAACAGAAGTGATGAATATTTCAACATTGAAGGAGAGGATTATAGAATTACAGAGATTAGTACCCCTGAGATGGGTAAAGGGCTCTATTCGTTATTTGGGGATAACTTTAGGAGCTGATTGGACACTTCTGTTTCAGCAAAATTATTTATCATTAGCATTGGATATTCAGAAAGACTTAGAAAGGTGGAATAAGTTGTTTATTTCATGGTTAGGTTGTAAGGATGATGGTTCTTCCTAGGTTTTTTTATAGGTTTCTTTATCTATTTCAAGTATTACTGATAGAAATCCCAAAACAGTATTTCCTAAAATGGAATAATATGATATTAAGATTCATATGGGGAGGAAAGCATCCAAGGGTAGGAAGACAGGCAATGTCCAAGTCTAAGGTGGAAGGAGGATTAGGTTTGCCTTCTATGGAGAATTACTACAAAGCTGCACAGATGAGAGCAATAGCTGAATGGCACTCATCCCCATCTAAGCTTTGGGTGAGGATAGAACAAGCAATGATAGATGGGAGAGAAGGAATTAAGGATCTGAAATACCTATCTTGGGTAGAAGAAAAAGACCTAATAAATATAAAAAATCCTTTTAGTAAATGCTCTTTGGCCATGTGGAAAAGTGTTAGGAAAAAACTTCTAGTTAGAGAAAAAAGTATTTTTTTCCCCTATATTATTTGCACGAGATTTTATGCCAGGTAGAGAGGTGGAATTTTTAAGAAGTGGGAGGTAAAAGGGCTAAGATGCTTTGGTCAATTAATTGAAGAAGGAGAGATAAAAGCTTTTACAGACATACAGGGGCCTTATTAATTAGAAGGGAGAGATCTTTTCCCTTACTTACAGATAAAAAATTATATATCGATATACAAGGGGAAGAGCAAAGGAGTTCTAAAGAAATCTGAATTTGAAAAAGGATTAGGGGAACCAGTAACAAAAGGCTATAGATAAAGCAATCAAAACCTCATACATGAAAGCATGGGAAAAAGATCTGGGGAAGGAATGGTCTATAGATGAATGGGGGGTAATTGTATCACATCTTTTTCAGACAGCTAGAGCTGCCACTTTAGTGGAAAATGCTATCAAACTCTTAACACATTGGTATACTACTCCAGTTTTAATTAGCAAATGTATTAAGCAGATGCTACCTGCTGGAAAGGATGTGACAGAAGAGGTACATTTTTTTCATATGTGGTGGGAATGTCAAAAGGTACAGAGGTTTTGGGAACAAGTATTTGGTTATGAGAGCAGATTATTTCAAACTCCACTTAAATTGAATGCCGAAAGGGCACTATTGGGAATAAAAATAGAAGGTTTAATATCCTCTCAATCTAAATTGGTTCTGTTTCAAATGTTAAAAGTATTTTCATGAATGTTTCAGGCAGGCTGCTGTACCACCAAAGCGGCCCAAAGCCACAGTGTTTGTGATCTTTTGTTAACTGGTTCTGTTTCAAATCTAAAGGGCACTTTCATGAATGTTTAAGGCAGCTGTGCCATTGGTTTGGCATGCATCCTGTCATTGAGCCCATTAGGTTTCATAGAATTTAAACGGAACTTTGAATATTAAAGAACTCATATGGATGTTCCGTTTAAATTCCATGAAACCTAATGGGCTCAATGACACTGAAGACTGGATGGCGCTGGCAGATTGACAGTTGCTATGACTATCTGGGAGATTCCTTTAATGGAGAAAAGAGCAAGGATTGGTCAGATTGATGATGATGTCACTGGGAGGTTAGTAATATTACTGAGAAATGCCGCGGCCATGTTTGAGCCATGATGATGTTGGATTATGAACAGCATTGACACTAAAAGTTCCTTCAGTAGACGTAAGTGGAATTGGGCCTCTTATTGTTAGTATAGGAGACACCAATTTAAACTGTGTTTATATTCTTTTATTCAACTTTATATTGTAGTGTCTTTCCCGGCCTTGAAAAAGTAATTGAAACGAGTCAGAGAAAAAGAGGGGGGACGAGTCAATGCTGGAGCAGTATGATTAAGTTAAGTTCACACTTTGCACTTTAAAGTTTTATAAAAGTTTAAAAAAAAGATAAAAAGCAAAATGAATTAAAAGTTTGAAACACTGTGTAGTTGGGTACTAATGAGGATTGCAGCCGTTAAGTGTTATGCTATACTCACGGCAATCTGAAGAGGCCTAAAACTGAACAGTGGTATTTTGGTGTCAGAGTTAACCAACCAGTTTGTATGAAGTAATTGGTTATAACTGCAAGATTTGAAGGAGTTGCTTCTAATTGGTGCAGTGCAAGGAGGTGTGTCTACCTGACTTTTTCTGGGTTTTCTGCCTGAGATTTGTATTTAACTTTGGGACACTGTTCTGGCTTTACTTCCTTTTCTGACACAAACTTGGTTCTTTGGCCTTTCCCTCTTGTGTTTCTTTGGAAAAATATAAATAGGAAGTGTCATTTTCTAGTTTATTCTTTGGCAACTGTCTAGGCTTAGCAATGGGAGGAGAACAGCTAGCATTTGGCACTTCTGAGTGAAACTCAGAGTTCACAAGGGCTTCCCTGTGACAATATGCATGAGGTCTATTTGCATGCACTGCCTCCATTGGTTCACGGAAGTTTCGCCCCCCACATTTCGCCCCCAGCAATTCGCCCCTCACATTTCGCCCCCCACATTTCGCCCCCAGACACATTTCGCCCCCACACATTTCGCCCCCCGGATGTTTTGCCCCCACACATTTCGCCCCCGCACATTTCGCCCCCGCACATTTCGCCCCTGCATTCAACTAATATTTGTCATGAAAGAACAAATGCATTAAAAAAAAGCCCCATGGTGGAGGGGGGGGAGGAGGAGAGAGAGGTGGAAGGAGCCGAGACAGTCTGTGGTGGGCGCCCAAGCTCCGAGGCAGCGGCCGGCACCGTGGACAGCTCCTGATCGGCGCCCCGCGCCCTCATAGTCCAACACCGAAGCCCTGCTGCCGGCCCTCAAAACATGCTGCTCTTGACGAGTGCCGTCTTGGGGATGCCGGGTCTCTGCAGCGAGGACAGCACGCTGGCAAAGGGGCCTCCCAGCGAGTCCGGGATGGATGTGATGCTGGCCCCGGGGCCCCCGGCCCAACCCTGGCTGCCACCGCCGCCAGCTCCTACTGCTGCCACAGCCGCTGCCGTCAAGCCGCCTGGTCCCGGAGCTACCTTGACCTGCTCGACTGAGCCTCCGTTGGCCCCCTGTATGCCCACAGGGCTTGGGCCGCCACAGCTGGGCACTGGATTGGGGGTGGGTCCGGGGCCTCCAGCCGCTGCCGTCAAGCCGCCTGGTCCCGGAGCTACCTTGACCTGCTCGACTGAGCCTCCGTTGGCCCCCTGTATGCCCACAGGGCTTGGGCCGCCACAGCTGGGCACTGGATTGGGGGTGGGTCCGGGGCCTCCAGCCGCTGCCGTCAAGCCGCCTGGTCCCGGAGCTACCTTGACCTGCTCGACTGAGCCTCCGTTGGCCCCCTGTATGCCCACAGGGCTTGGGCCGCCACAGCTGGGCACTGGATTGGGGGTGGGTCCGGGGCCTCCAGTGCTATCGGGATCAGTGCTTTTCGTCTCTTTGCAGTCGTCATCCCGGGAGGAGTCAGATTTTTTGCCAGCCGATCCGTTTTTAGCTGCGGGAGTGGGTGTTGTCAGGACTAACACGGCAGAGGAAAGGCCCTGCCAGGGCTGGCCGAAAGCAGCCTGTTTACGGCACTGCCTCTGCTCACAGGCTGCCACTACTGCTTCGGGTAAGTGAGATTGGGGGTGGGGTACGGAGAGAGAGAGAACGGAGGAACGCTCAGGGGCGAAATGTGCGGGGGCGAAATGTGCGGGGGCGAAATGTGTGGGGGCGAAACATCCGGGGGGCGAAATGTGCGGGGGCGAAATATCCGGGGGGCGAAATGTGAGGGGCGAATTGCTGGGGGCGAAATGTGGGGGGCGAACCTTCCGGATCCCGCCTCCATTGTATGCAGATAGATCTCATGCATTTTAATTGTGGAAATCCTAAAAATCGGACCTAGCGAAAGCTGAGGTTGGACACCCCTGGTTTAGCACATTCAGTGAATCCCCTGCTCTAAATGTCACTGCACTACACTGTGTCTTATCCACGATTCCTTTGATACTCACTTTAGCTTATTTAAGTTTATATGAAAAGTTACATTTTTGTGATCAGTCTTCAATAAGTGAAAGTGTCCTTAAGAATAAATCAAGTTGGAGTCCACCTTGGCCAGTTGACCCTCACATTTATGTTTTCCAGCAATTGGTAGAAGCAGCTATTACAACCATGGAATCTCATCCAGTTAATACCAAATGCTACATAAGGGCTGAGATGTTGGCTTTTCAAACACTATTGCAGATTCCTCAATTTTTATATGTCCAGCTGAGAAAGGAAGTGGCATTGTCTTTCTGGACACAGATGCCTGTGTGTGGGAAGCCAACCGTCAATTAAGTGATTTCATCTATTAAATGGAGTTAACACACGATCCTACTTCTGATTTGATGGATTTGATTTCTGATGTGTTATTGAAGGCTTTGGAGTCTCGTCATTTCTGCTATTTTCGTTATAAAATAAATAGCAGGAATTATTGGATGAATTTGTAACAAAATGTCATAAAAATCTATAAAATCTAACAGTGGTTCATGGATGGAACCTTTGCCTGAAATGATGAGACAGCCAGGAGGATCCATAAGGGATTTATGTATCTCATCATTTCAGTCAAAGATTCCATCCATGAACCACTGTCAGATTTTATAGATTTTTATTTAAAACCTGAAGCTTCTATAAGAGCTTTTCTTACATGAAAGATACTATAAACATGATTTTCTACAATCATGTGACGATGTACCATCAGGTGTCTTTTTGGCTACTTTAGATATGGCAGCATTGTATACTAATATATTAACATAGTAACATAGTAGATGGCGGCAGATAAAGACCTGAATGATCCATCTAGTCTGCCCAACCTGATTCAATTTAATTTTTTTTTTCTTCTTAGCTATTTCTGGGCAAGGATCCAAAGCTCTGCCCGATACTGTGCTTAGGTTCCAACTACTGAAGTCTCCATCAAAGCTCACTCCAGCCCATCTACACCCTTCCAGCCATTGGAGCCCTCCCCAGCCCATCCTCAACCAAACAGCCATATACAGATACAGATCATGCAAGTCTCCCCAGTACTGGCCTTAGTTCTTCAATATTTACTATTATTTTCTGATTCTAGATCTTCTGTGTTCATCCCATGCTTTTTTGAATCCATCACTATTTTCCTCTCCACCACCTCTCTCAGGAGCGCATTCCAGGCTTCCACCACCCTCTCCGTAAAGAACAATTTTCTTACATTGCTCTTGAGTCTACCACCCCTCAACCTCAAATTATGCCCTCTGGTTTTACCATTTTTCTTTCTATTGAAAATATTTTGATCTACGTTAATACCTTTCAAGTACTTAAACATCTGAATCATATCTCCCCTGTCCCTCCTTTCCTCTACGGTATACATATTCAGGGCTTCCAGTCTCTCCTCATATGTCTTTTGGTGCAAACATCCTATCATTTTCGTCACCCTCTTCTGAACCTCTTCAAGTCTTTTTATGTCCTTTGCCAGATACGGTCTCCAAAACTGAACACATTACTCCATGTGGGGCTTTACCAACGACCTATACAGGAGCATCAACACCTTCTTTCTTCTACTGGTTACACCTCTCTTTATATAGCCCAGCATTCTTCTGGCATCAGCCACCACCTTGTTGCACTATATTTTTTGCCTTTAGATCTTCAGACACTATCACCCCAAGGTCCCTCTCCCCCTCCGTGCATATCAGCCTCTCACCTCCCAGCATATGTGATTCCTTCCAATTATTAATCCCCAAATGCATTACTCTGCATTGAATTTTAGTTGCCAGATATTAGACCATTCTTCAAACTTTTGCAGATCCTTTTTCATGTTTTCCACTCCCTCCACAGTGTCTATTCTGTTACAAATCTTGGTATAATCCACTAAAAGGCAAATCTTACCTTCTATCCCTTCAGCAATGTCACTCACAAACATATTAAACAGGATCGGCCCCAGCACTGAACCCTGAGGGACTCCACTACTCACCTTTCCTTCCTCCGAGCAACTTCCATTAACCACCACCCTCTGGCATCTGTCTGACAACCAGTTTCTAATCCAGTTCACCACTTTGGGTCCTAACTTCAGCCCTTCAAGTTTGTTCAAGAGCCTCCTATGAGGAACCGTGTCAAAGGCTTTTGCTGAAATCTAAGTAAACGAGACATATGATCAAGAAACTGTTTTATTTTACTTTTGTGGTTATGATAAACATATTGAGGGCCTCAAAATAGTACCTGGCGGGCCATAAGTTTGAAACCACTGCCCTAGAGGGCCAGGGGAGATATGATTCAGACATTCAAATACTTGAAAGGTATTAACATAGAACAAAATCTTTTCCAGAGAAAGGAATATGGTAAAACCAGAGGACATAATTTGAGGTTGAACAGTGGTAGACTCAAGAGTAATGTTAGGAAATTCTTCTTTACGGAGAGGATAGTTGATGCCTGGAATGCTCTCCCGAGGGAAGTGGTGGAGAGGAAAATGGTAACAGAGTTCAAAAAAGCATGAGATGAACACAGAGGATCTCTAATCAGAAAATGATGGCATATAGCCATTTGGTTGAGGGGCTGGAGAAGGCTTCGACAACTGGGATGGATTAAATGGGCTGGAGTGAGCTTTGACGGAGACTTCAGTAGCTGGAACCTAAGCACAGTACCAGGCAGAGTTCTGGATTTCTGGCCCAGAAATATCTAGGATAAAGGACAAGTTAAATTAAATCAGTAATGAGCAAGATACTGAAAACTTGCACATAAAAAAAAACTTGTAATGTAACTATGGCAAATTGTAACCTGTTAACTGTATATTGTGTATGTTAACCTGTGACCCGTTCTGAGCTCTTTGGGGAGGACGCAATAGAAACCAAATGAATTAAATAAACAAATCTGTGCAGAGTATCCAACAGACACAGGGCAAGTCTTCCCCTCACTCCTCAGGACCCAAAAGGTAAAGAGAGTGGTCCCCCTTTACAACTGGAGTCATCCAGAATTGAAAAGCATCCAGGGGAGCAGCTACACTGAAGAAAGCACGTCTACATGCAGGTGCTACTTTCTTAAGCAATTTTCAAAGTAAACGTTTTGTTGGTAGACTTTTGCTTTGAAGATTATTGCAAAGTCCGTGGGGAAAAGTATGCACAAAATTTGCAGCTATGCAGACAGTATGAAAATCAATTCCATAATTTATATCATAATATTTGCATGCACCCTTTTCATAGTTGTATGCGCAGAATCAGAGCAGGCAAAAGAAAAAACTGTGAAATAGGTCCTTCTAATCGATTTTGAGTTTTGTTCAGAGTCGAGCTGCAATATCTAACATTCTGTTTCTTTTCTCAAGATTTCATTAGCCAGGCCAGCTGGTAACAGATAAACTGGATGTCTCAGTGTCCAAGAGGATTAGGCAGAACTGACAGCTACTCTGATCTGTAAAGGTCTGGAATGGAATGCATAAACACATCCCTATTCCTGTGAAGGAGGGAAGTCTATAGAATTTAAAAAGCAGATAAGCGTTTTTTTCCCATGACAATATTTTCTCCTTTATTACCTTTCTGAATCTAATTGGAACCCATATCTTTTGCCCCAAATAGTGAGTGCTTATAACATATTCAAACACTGTCAGGACAGATAAACATTATAACGCACAGTGACAACAGAAAGTGATGTATCTATCCAGGCATACCTTCCACTTTGATTAGAAGTGCCTATTTCACTGGGAGACTGGGCATCCATATGGCAGATGACATATGGCAAATGCAAAGTGATGCATGTTGGAAAGAGGAACCCATACTACAGCTATGTGATGCAACGTTCCACATTTGGAATCACTGCCCAGGAAAAGGATCTAGATGATATCGCTAATGGCACAATGAAACTTTCTGCTCAGTGTGTAGCGGTGGCTAAGAAAGCATATAGAATGTTAGGAATGATTAGGAAAGGAATAGAAAGCTATAATGCCTTTGTAGGGTGCCATGGTGCGAATGCACCTCGAATAATGTATGCAGTTTTATTCACCACATCTCAAAAAAGATATACCAGAATTAGAAAAGGTACAAAGAAGGGTGAAAAATTTGATAAAGGGGATGGGATGACTTCCCTTTGAGGCTCTAGGGCTCTTCAGCATGGATAAGTGGCAGATGAAGGGAGATAAAATGACCCTTTGTTTTAAAAAGGTTGCTGACCCCTGCTCTAGGCCAGGGGTATGCAATTCCGGTCCTCGAGAGCTGGAGCCAGGTCAGGTTTTCAGGATATCCACAATGAATATGTACGAGATGGAATTGCATGCACTTCCTCCTTGAGATGCAAATCTATCTCATGCATATTTATTGTGGATATTCTGAAAACCTGACCTGGCTCCGGCGCTCAAGGACCGGAATTGCCTATCCCTCTTCTAGGCGATGATGAATTGTCTGTACTGATGGAGTCTTCAGCAATACATTTGCAGTAGGTAGAAGAGTTTGAGTTTGCCACCCAAATATAATTTGAGCAGTAAATTTTTCTAATGCCTTGGAGGGAATATTCTTCCAATCAGTGGCGTAGCGAGGGTAGGAGGAGCCCAGGGCGGTGGCGCATCCTTGTGCCCTCCTCTGCGCACCCCCCCTCCCGCTCCTTCTGTGCCCCCATGCCACACTAGCACCTTCCCTTCTCACTCCGTACCTCTAAATCTTTGCCAGCTTGAGCAATGACTCTGGCCTGCTGCTTGCGCTGGCATTGGCTTACCCTCTGATGCCACTTCCTGGCCCCACAGCCCAGAAGTGATTTCAGAGGGAGCCAGGCCAGTGCGAGCAGCAGGCCAGAGTAGTTGCTTGCAGTGGCGAAGATTTAGAGAGGTACAGAGGGGCGAGGAAGGGAGGCCGTGGTGTTGGGGGGGGGCCGAGAGGTGTCGGCGCCTCTACCAAATCAGTGCCCAGGGTGGTCTGCCCCTCCCCCTTTACTACACCACTGCTTCCAACAGGTAGAAATTGAATGGCTTCTTTACTCTTTCCAAAAATACAAGAACTAGGGGGCACACAATGAAGCTACTTGGCGGTAAATTTAGAACAAATTGAAGAAAATACTTTCTCTACTCAACCTGCAATTAAACTCTGTAATTCAATGCCAGAGAATGTGGTTAAAAAAAACTGTTATAGCCCTGCAAAAGCAGGGTTTAAAAAAGGTTTGGTTAATTTCTTAAAAGAAAAGTCCATAAGCCATTATTAAGTGGACTTCGGAAAATCCACTGCTTATTTCTAGGACAAGCATCATAAGAACATAAGCAGTGCCTCTGCTGGGTCAGACCAGAGGTCCATCATGCCCAGCAGTCCGCTCACTCGGGGGCCCATCAGGTCCAGAAACCTGTATTTAACCCTCTATCTATAAAATTGGTTTTACTCTTTTGGGATCTTGGCCACTGTTGAAAACAGGGAGCTTGATGAACAGTATAGCAAGGTTTATAGTCTTAGTAGTTCCCCTACCTGAGCACTGTGTATCGGTGCACATTCTTGTCCAGTTTGTCAACTAAATTGTAAGCTCTTTGGAGCAGGGACTGTTTCTTCTGTGTTTTGATGTACAGTGCTGCGCATGTCTAGTAGCACTATAGAAATGATTAGTGGTAGTAGTAGTAGTAGAGGGATCATACAGACTTAAGAACATAAGCAGTGCCTCCGCCGGGTCAGACCACAGGTCCATCCTGCCCAGCAGTCCGCTCCCGCGGCGGCCAAACAGGTCACGACCTGTCTAAATCACCAGAAGGGGCCCCCATGCCGCCTTGGTTTCCCTTCCTAGCCCTCCGGTCTTGCACATGCACGACCTGGGTTTCTATACTTATTTTCTGGTTAGCTTTCTCAATATCCCATGATCCCTTTATCCTTCAGGAATCCGTCCAGTCTCTGTTTGAATCCTTGTACCGTACTCTGCCTGATCACTTCCTCCGGTAGCGCATTCCAAGTGTCCACGACCCTTTGGGTGAAGAAAAACTTTCTTGCATTCGTTTTGAACCTATCTCCCTTCAGTTTCTCCGAATGCCCTCTCGTACCTGTTGTCCCCTTCAGCCTGAAGAATCTGTCCCTATCCACCCTCTCTATGCCCCTCATGATTTTGAAGGTCTCTATCATATCACCCCTGAGCCTCCTCTTTTCCAGAGAGAAGAGCCCCAGCCTATCCAACCTCTCGGCGTATGGGCAGTGTTCCAGCCCTTTTACCAGTTTCGTTGCTCTCCTTTGGACTCTCTCAAGTATCGCCATGTCCTTCTTGAGGTGTGGCGACCAATACTGAACGCAGTATTCCAGATGTGGACGCACCATCGCTCGATACAATGGCATGATGACTTCCCGCGTCCTGGTTGTTATGCCCCTCTTTATGATGCCCAGCATCCTGTTGGCTTTTTTCGAGGCTGCTGCGCACTATGCAGATGGCTTCAGTGATGCATCCACCAGCACACCCAAGTCTCTCTCAAGTCTGCTGTCTCACAACAATGCCCCCCCCCCCCAATTTGTAGTTGAACAACGGGTTCTTTTTCCCTATATGCATGACCTTGCATTTTTCCATGTTAAAGCGCATTTGCCATTTGTTTGCCCAGTCTTCCAGCTTGTCCAGGTCCCTTTGCAGGTCCTCACACTCCTCCCTGGAGCTAACTCTTCCGCACAGTTTGGTATCGTCTACAAATTTTATAACCTCGCACTTTGCCTCCTTTTCTAGGTCATTGATAAATATGTTGAAGAGTAACGGCCCCAGAACCGATCCCTGTGGCACACCGCTCGTGACTCCCCGCCAGTCAGAATATTGGCCCTTTACTCTGACCCTCTGCAGTCTACCCGACAACCAGTGCTCGATCCATCTGTGCACATCCCCTCCCACCCCGTGGTTCCACAGCTTCCTAAGCAGCCTTTCATGTGGCACCTTGTCGAAAGCCTTTTGAAAATCGAGGTAAATGATGTCGATGGGTTCCCCATTGTCCACCCGACTGCTTATTCCCTCAAAGAAGTATAGAAGGTTCGTTAAGCACGACCTTCCCTTACAGAATCCGTGCTGGCTTGTTCTCAGTAGGCCATTCCTCTCGATGTGCTCGCAAATGCCGTCCTTTATCATAGCTTCCACCATCTTCCCTATAATTGAAGTCAGGCTCACCGGCCTGTAGTTCCCGGGATCACCCCTCGATCCCTTCTTGAAGATAGTTGTGACATTTGCCAATTTCCAGTCCTCTGGTACCTCTCCAGTTTTCAAGGATAGGTTACAAACATGCTGGATTGTGCCCGCTATTCCTTGTCTTAGCTCCTTCAGAACCCTTGGGTGGATCCCGTCCGGACCCGGTGATTTGCCGCATTTTAACCTGTCTATCTGTTTGAGGACATCCTCCTTACTTACCTCTATGTGCTCCAATTTTTTAGCCTGTTCCCCACTCATGAGATCCTCTGAGTCCGGTATATTAGATGTGTCTTCTCTCGTGAAAACCGACGAGAAGAACGTGTTCAGCCTCTCAGCTACCTCTTTATCCTCCTTATTCACTCCCTTCCTATCCCCATCGTCCAACGGCCCCACCTCCTCCCTCGCTGGTCGTTTCCCCTTTACGTAACTGAAGAATGCCTTGAAGTTTTTTGCCTCCCTGGCCAGCCCCTCTTCGTATTTCCCTTTTGCTTTTCTAACCTCTCGGTGGCATTCTTTTTGGTATTTCCTGTGCGCCTGGTGATTTTCCTCCGTTGGATCCTTTTTCCATCTCCGGAAGGATACTTTTTTGTCGTTTATTGCCCTCTTTACTTCTGCTGAGATCCAAATCGGGTCCCTTGACCGCTTGTTCTTGCAGCCTTTCCTGAAACTGGGGACGTACATTTTTTGTGCTTCCTGCACGGTGTCCCTAAATAGGGTCCAGGCGCTTTCCACAGTCTCCATCCTAAAGATATTTCTGAGCTTCCTCCCCACCATTTCCCTCATAGCAACATATACTTATACTACAGCTAGCATGACAAAGGTCCCGTTTTCAGGGAAAGCGTCCCGAAGCTGTGTGCAGGGACAATGGGTCAGGCGATTGCTTCCTGTCCCTCTCTGCCACGCAAAAAAAAAAAAAAGCCTCCCTTGGCCTGCCAGTGTGGTGCTTTAAGCAGCAGCCTTGTGTTCGTCGTCGCCTCCCCCCAGCGCATCCCCCCCCGGCGCACCTGAACCCCCGTTGACCCTCCCATCCGACCTTCCCACCGCGAGACGACCACAAACCTCCCGCCTCCAGCAGCATCCGCATCACTCTAAATATGCTGCTTTATGGCCTTCTACTGCCCTGATTTCCTCTGCTGCATCCCTGATGACATCATCAGAGACACGGCAGAGGGAATCACGGGCAGTAGAAGGCCGTAAAGTAGCGTGTTTAGAGTGCTGCGTCTGCCGACGCTGCTGGAGCCTGGAGGTTTGTCGGTCATCTCACGGTGGGAGGGTCAGTGGGGTTGGCTGCACTGCGGCGGTAGTGGCGGGGGAAGAGATGGGAAGATGCTGCTCAAGGGTTCTACTGCATAGGGGGATGGGAGGGAGGGAGGGATAGAAAAATGCCGGGTTCTACAGTACGGGGGAATGGGGGGGTAGATATGGAAAGATGCTGCTCAAGGGTTCTACTGCACAGGGGGATAGGAGGGAGGGAGGTAGGCAGGCAGGCAGGCTTCGGGGGTGGGGGTGGGACAAAGTCTGGAAGGCAGTGAGGGGGACATAGGAAGGAGGCACTGGGGGAACTAAGGTCATAGGAAGGAGGCACTGAGGGCACTAAGGACATAGGAAGGGGCACTGAGGGCACCAATTACATAGGATGGGACACTAAGGACATAGGAAGGAGGCACTGGGGGCACTAAGGACATAGGAAGGAAGGAGAGAGGGAATAGAATGGGACATTGTTGGGCCTGCGTGAAAAAAAAAAAAATGAAAGAAAAGATGCACAGTCAGAAGGAAACGCAACTAGACACTCATGAAATCACCAGACAGCAAAGGTAGGAAAAATGATTTTATTTTCAATTTAGGGATCAAAACGTGTCAGTTTTGAGAATTTATATCTGGTGTCTATATTTTGCACTATATTTGTCTATTTTTCTATAGTTTCTGAGGTGACATTGCATATTTAAAAGTCATCTGCCTTGACATCTTTGAAACCCCCCAGATATAAATGATAACATTTTCTCTGCGTATAATGTGCTTTGTAGTTTTTTAAAAATTTTATGGTTACTATTATGAATTAATAAGATATTATGTGAACATGAAAAATGAATGGAAGAAATTGGGGATGGGATTGGGGGGCGGGGCTAGGATGGGATTGGGGGTGGGGCTAGGTCGGGGTTGGGACGGGACTGACAATAGATGTCCCCTTTTGATGAAAAAATAAATGGTCACGCTAAGCAAGACCCATCATCCTCTCTTTAACTCTCTCTATATTAGGCCAGTTTTCTTATGACTCAGCACAAAACATGTCCTGGTGGGTTTGGTGATCTGCAGCAGTTTCATGGCTGACAGGGATTCTGACAGGGACATCAGGACTCTGGTGCCCTTCCTGTTTAATCCCTGTTTTCAGTGTAGGAGACAGCCTCGCAGAGCTTGGAGGTCCCTCCCTAAGATACAGTTTAGACCGGTTACCAGATTTTACTTTAGTAAAATCCGGACCCATCCCCGCCCTGTTACACCCCAGTCCCACCCCCTGCTGCCTGCTCTCATTGGGAAAGAGGGCATCTGCGCATGTGCGGATTCAATGTGATGACATCACACGCAGCATCCGCGCATGTTTGAATGCCCTCCTGCTTCACGCGATGTCGAGGAAGCTTTTCAAAACCCAAAGTGCCGGGGATTTGAAAAGCCTTCTGGACCCCGGACATGTCTGGGGAAATCGGGACGTCTGGTAGCCCGAATACAGCTCACAAAGCCTGTTTTCCCTGAACCCTGTCACAGTAAGATCCATACGCCATAGCAACATGGATGAAAGACCACAGAATAAAACTAAATCTGGACAAAACAAACTTCATCCTACTCGAAAATAACAAAACCCCAACCATTACAAACCTTGTCATAAACTCTACAACATACTACTTCCAACCCACTTTAAAACTCCTGGGAGTGCTAATAGACAGAGGCTGTACAAAGCAGCCACAAATCAACAAGACAATAAAAAAAATCATTCGCAGTCATGAGAAACCTGAGGCAAGTCAGAAAATTCTTCGACAGTAAACAATTTCAACTCTTGGTACAATCCCTAATGCTAGGTCTAATAGACTACTGCAACATACTATATCTCCCATGCACAGCAACCATGATAAAACAACTACAAACAATACAAAACACAGCCCTAAGAAGAAATTTAACCACATCACAGAGGCATACCACGACTCACATTGGCTCCCAATACAAGCGCGAGTACACTTCAAATTTTCCTGCCTACTATTTAAAGCAATAAACGGAGACAGCCCAGACTATTGGAACAATCGACTAGTTCAATCCACCTCAACCAGACATAGGAGAACCCACACACCATTCACACATCCTCCAACCAAAAACATCAAAAGAAAAAAACTGTACGACAACCTCCTAGCCAGTCAAGCTGCAACACTTGACCCATAACTCTACAACCTATTGACCACGACCACAGATTATAAAACCTTCAAAAAAGAAATAAAAATCCTTCTATTCAAAAAACACATAAAACCGAACTAACACAACCAGAAATGTACCAAGCATCATCTGCAACTACTCCATATGTACCTCCAATATCATGACAACTCAGATGTAATCCTTAGCAACTCAAAGAAATGTACAAACTACTCCCTAAATACTTCTAATCTCTGGACAATGCATTTGTAATCTGCCTTGAACTGCAAGGTAATGACGGAATAGAAATCCCTAATGTAATGTAATAAACTGGGGTGAAACAGCAAGATTGCTGGGGAGGGAAAGCTCATCCAGTTGCTTTAGGAGAAGAATCTCTACTCACTCTACCCCAGAGCTTCCATTTGCTTTTAGATTTCCCTGGAAGTGAGAGAGACAGCTTAATAGCACTTTCAGAGGCAGAGGAGAAGAGAAGGGGGTTGGGAGCCTTACGTACAACCTGCTATGGAGCCTGCTACATTTGCTGCTGAGGAAAGGGACCTATTTTAAAGGTAGCCTATTGAACTTGCCCTGGGTTTAGATTTTTTTTTTTTTTTTTTTTAAAGGGGGTTTGGGATGTCCTGTGCTTTTGGAATGGACCGAAAGTTCCTATGGCTGGCTATACCCTGTTTGAGGGATGAATCTCTGACCTAACATTTGGGCTGAGACAAAAGATTCAAAGGTAGTTAGTGCAGGGTGCATTTGGTTCACAGCGATCCTGGTTGTAAACTCCTCAGCCAACCTGAAGCTGCTTAGAGAGCAGACTTCATTTTGTTTGTTTTGGAGAAAGTTTTACTGCACTGGCAAAAGCTCTGAATGGCTTTTATGGTGCTATCCAAGCTGGAACTTATAAGGGATTTTGAACTGGCCATTAGCCCTGGGAACTATTTTGAGCTTTTTGGATTTAGTGGACTGAGATTCCCTTGGGTTCTGGAACCTGCCAAGCTCAGGGCAGGATTAACCAATAGGTCGAGTAGGCACATGCCTAGGGCCAGAAATGGTCAGGGGGCCCGGTGAAGGAGGGCATCAACATTGTTTTTTCCAAACGGCGATGGGCCCCTCCAGCATTGATCGGCAATGCAGACCCCCCCCTCAATCAGCAACACAGGTCCCCCCGATCGGCAACATGGGCCCCCCCCCCATCAACGGAAAGTAAGACAAGCAAGCAACGCAGGTAAGAAAGGCAACGGGAATTGTAATTTTGCAAGCGGTGCTGCTTGGCCAAAGCTTCCCTCTGACGCAGCTTCCTGTTTCTGCCTGGGCGCATGGTGGGGTGGGGCGGGGCAGGGGGCCCAGTGAACTTGTGTGCCTAGGGGTCCTCGATGAATTAATCCTGCCCTGGCCAAGCTGGTATAGTTTGGAGGAACTTAGCCCGGTTACCCGGCTCCTTTGTCATTCAAGTCGCAGATTGTCTTTCAGGTACCCTGCACATGTAGGGTTTTCAGTTTGGTTTTTTAGCTCAGTCCAGTTAAATTCTGTTAATACTGTGGATTACAGTATTGCTTTTGTACTTTTGTTACACCTGAGTTTGGATAAATTAAAGCTCCACAGTCAAGAGTCCTGCTGAGTTTACCTGCCTGCTGGTGTTCTGCCTGCTTTTGTTTGAGGTTTCTGTCTTCCGAATCCCTTCTATCTATTGAGTGGCACTATTTACCTTCAGCTCACTGCTCTGGGCATGACACTAGGTTCTAGGGAGTGTTACACTTCTGGATGTCTTAGGCTCTTGGTTGGAGTATTCTCTTGCAGAGTGTCCAGCTTGTATGGTAACTGAAGGCAACCTGTAGAACGATCTAGATTTTTCATCGCAAATGGAGACTCATGACTAAGTCAAATATGTCTAGCTGTTCTCCTCCTCTCTTAGGTACACAAGCAACAATGGAGTAGACAGGAAAAAACCATGCAGGAATGGCATTCAAATAAAATGACTTTATTGCTTCTATATTAGTATAAGGTAGAAGGATGTTTGTTTATTAGAGCTCAATACACTGCCAAAGCTTACAACAGTTCTCAGCAGTTTACAAATAAACGAAAAGAAATGAACTCCACAAAATATAGGAAAGGCCTAAACACTTTCATACAAGGCATTTACAATGCAAGAAACTGCAAAATTGAATGTCACATGTAAACTCACATAGAGTCATGCAAATTCTGAAAACTCTCGAGTAAAATGTAGAGTTGTCACGAAAAACCTCTTCTGGAATACCATGATGCACAAAATGCTTTTTTTTAGGTAATACATGATAATTTTGTACTTCTCCCTTTCCAGGCTTTTAAGATCATTCACGGCATCCTCCCTCCTCTTATCCCGCTATCCTTCAACTCCTCCAGTCCCGACTCCTCCAGAACTGCCCAAAGGTATAAACTAGCCTTCCCCTCTCTACGCGGCATCCACTATGCAGGCAAACTGGGAAAATCCCTTCTCTCCAAAATCATAGGTCTTTGGAACGACCTCACCATCCTGTTGCGGAACCTGGACTCCCTTCAATTATTCCGCAAACAACTAAAATCCTGGCTTTTCATCAAATTGTAACTCTATCCTCCCCCCCTTTTCTCCTCCCTTCTTCACATAAGTTCACGTAATCCTTTTTCTTCTTCTCCATCTACTATTTTAAGTTCTTGTAAACCGTGTCGAGCTCCATACTCATGGAGATGATGCGGTATATAAACTTAAGGTTTAGATTAGATTAGATTAGATTAGAAGTAATCTACTACCGTGTTTCCCCGAAAATAAGACCTAATCGCCGGTAGTAGTGCTTCCCCGCTCCCTGCTGACCCTTCCATTTCTCCCTCCCATCCAAACCCCGACCACGAGACCGAAATAACTGGTAACAAACTGCAGCATTGGCACCACAGGCTGCATCATGACCATCTCACGCCCGGGCATTCCTCTGCCGCATCACTGATGATGTCATGCCCGGGCGTGAGAATGCCATGATGCAGCCTGTGGTGCCAATGCTGCAGTTTGTTACCAGGTATTTCAGTCTCGCAATTAGTGTTTGGATGGGAGGGAAATATGAAATGGTCAGCGAGGGGGGGGGGTTGCTGTGGCAGCAGTGGGGAGGATGGGAGGGATAGAAAGATGCTGCATGGAGGGATGGGAGGAAGGGAGGGATAGAAGTTACAAGGGTTCTGCAGCACAAGGGGAGGGAGGGAGGGATAGAAAAATACTGCATAAGAGGATAGGTGAGAGGGGAGGAAAGATGCTGCACATGTGGGTTAAATAACTCAATGGAGATAACATCCTCCTGGGATTAAAGAAGTAGTATCAGTATGCAGTCTGTAAGAGAAAAGAGCAGCCAGTTAGTCCGTATTTTTTGCTCCATAACATGCACTTTTTTCACCCCCAAAAAAGGGGTTGAAAAGGGGGTGAGTCTTATAGAGCGAATACACCCCTCCCCCCCTCCCGCCTGTCCCCCGCTGCTGGTGTTGTTGCCGCCCTCTTACCCGTTCGCCACCACAGGAAAGGAAGAGAAGGGCCGCTGGCATGCAATCGGCCCACAAGTCTTCCCCCAACATCAAATCTGACGTCGGAGAGAAGATCTGGGCCAGCCAATCGCTGGCCTGGACCTTATCTCCGACGGCAGAATTGACGTTGGGGGAAGGCTTGTGGGCCTGATTGCATGCCGCCGGCCCTTCCCTTCATGGAGTTGTGGCAGCAGTGTGCGAGTGGCAGATCAGGGAGGAGGAATCGGCATGGCAGGGAGGAAGGTAGGCAGGCTTCGGTGCAGGAGGGAGGGAGAAAGGCATGCAGGCTGGCTTCGGTGCAGGAGGCAGGAAGGACAAAGGCTGGAAGGCAGTGAGGGGGAGAGGGCATGAACTCTGGACTGTAACAACCCCAGCCCTAGAGCTAGGCTTGTTCCGGACAAAAAGCCACAAAATCCTAGTATACAGCTGAAAAGAGCAGATCAGTGTTGTAGTTCTGCTAAGAACATAAGAACATAAGAAGTTGCCTCCGCTGAGGCAGACCAGAGGTCCATCTTGCCCAGCAGTCCGCTCTCGCGGCGGCCCATCAGGCCCACTGCCTGAACAGTGGTCTCTGACTAATTTTATAAATTACCTCTAATCCTAATTTTATAAATTACCTCTAATCCTATCCCTATAACCTTACCTCTACTCTTATCTGTACCCCTCAATCCCTTTGTCCTCCAGGTACCTGTCCAGACCTTCTTTGAAGCCCTGTAGCGTGCTTCTGCTTATCACATCCTCCGGTAGCGCGTTCCATGTATCCACCACCCTCTGGGTGAAAAAGAATTTCCTGGCATTTGTTCTAAACCTTTCCCCTCTCAATTTCTCTGAGTGCCTCCTTGTACTTGTGGTTCCCCATAGTTTGAAAAATCTGTCCCTGTCCACTTTTTCTATGCCCTTCATGATCTTGAAGGTTTCTATCATGTCTCCTCTGAGTCTTCGCTTTTCCAGCGAGAAAAGCCCCAGCTTTTTCAGTCTGTCAGAATATGAGAGGTCCCCCATACCCTTTATTAGCTTAGTTGCTCTTCTCTGGACTCTCTCAAGTATCGCCATGTCCTTCTTGAGGTACGGCGACCAGTACTGGACACAGTACTCCAGGTGTGGGCGCACCATTGCACAATACAGTGGCAGGATGACTTCCTTCGTCCTGGTCGTGATACCTTTCTTAATGATACCCAACATTCTGTTTGCTTTCCTTGAGGCTGTGGCGCACTGCGCCGATGCCTTCAATGTTGTGTCTACCATCACTCCCAGATCTCTTTCAAGGTTGCTCACCCCTAGCGGTGATCCCCCTATCTTGTAAGTGAACATCGGGTTCTTTTTCCCAACATGCATGACCTTGCATTTCCCTATGTTGAAGCTTATTTGCCACTTTTTGGCCCACTCTTACAGCGTTGTCAGATCTTTTTGGAGGTCTTCGCAGTCCTCCATGGTTTTGACCCTGCTGTATAGTTTAGTGTCATCCGCAAATTTAATAACTTCACATTTTGTTCCCGCCTCCAGGTCGTTAATAAATATATTGAACAGAAGCGGTCCCAGCACCGACCCCTGTGGAACTCCGCTCATGACTCATTGCCAATCTGAGTAATGGCCCTTTACTCCAACCCTCTGTTTCCTGTCCACCAGCCAGTTTTTGATCCATTGGTGGATCACCCCTTGCACCCCGTGGTTCCATAGCTTCCTTGGAAGTCTTTCGTGTGGTACCTTGTCGAAGGCTTTTTGGAAGTCAAGGTAAATGATGTCTATGGATTCCCCTTTATCCACCTGGCTGTTTACCCCCTCAAAGAAGTATAATAAGTTCATGAGGCATGACCTGCCCTTGCAAAAGCCATGCTGGCTCGACTTTAGCTGCCCATTGTTTTCGATGTGTTCCCAGATGCTGCCTTTAACCAGCGCTTCCATCATCTTTCCCCGGACAGAGGTCAAGCTCACCAGCCTGTAGTTTCCTGGGTCTCCCCTTGAGCCTTTCTTGAAGATGGGCGTGACATTTGCTATTTTCCAGACATCCAGTTTTTAAGGATAGGTTGCATATCTGTCGAAGTAGCTCAGCTATTTCGTTCCTTAGTTCCTTGAGTACCCTTGGGTGAATGCCGTCCAGACCTGGCGATTTGTCGCTCTTTAGCCTGTCTATCTGCCTTAGGACATCCACCTTGCTCACCTCTAGTTGGACCAGATTTTCATCCTGATCTCCTTTTACGATCTCCTCGGGTTCCGGAATGTTGGTTGTGTCCTCCCTTGTGAAAACTGACGTGAAGAACTCATTTAACCTGTCCGCTATCTCCTTTTCCTCTTTTACCACTCCCTTTCTGTCTCCATCATCCAAGGGTCCCACTTCCTCCCTAGGTGGTTGCTTCCCCTTGACGTACCTGAAGAATGATTTGAAGTTTGTTGCTTCCCCTGCCAGTCTCTCTTCATATTCTCTTTTTGCTTTCCTAACCACTCGGTGACACTCCTTTTGGTGTTTTTTATGCTCCTTTTGGTTGTCCTCTGTCTGGTCTTTTTTCCATTTTTTGAATGATGCCTTCTTATCACTTATCGCCTTTTTCACTGCATTTGTTATCCACACTGAGTTTTTTTGTTCTATTTTTTTTGCACCCTTTCCTGAACTTGGGGATGCACAGGTTCTGTGCTTCGTGCACCCTTGAGTAGGGTCCAGGCTTTTTCTACGGACTCCATCTTCCTTGCGGTATCGTTGAGTTTCTTTCCCACCATTTTCCTCATGGCATCATAATTCCCTTTTTTGAAGTTTAGTGCTGTCATTGTGATTCTTTTCACCTTTGATGATCCAATTTCTAGCCTGTACTGGATCGTGTTGTGATCGCTGTTTCCTAGTGGGGCTAGTACTGCCACCTCCTTAGCGGGCCCCCCTAGTCTGTTGAAGATTAGGTCAAGAGTGGCATCTCCCCGTGTTGGTTCCGTGACCAGCTGTTCCATGAAACAGTCCCTGCTGCCCCCAAATTCTCTGATTCTGAGCCTAGGAAGTCTGCCCGAGTGCAGGAGCTCAAGGGGGAGGGGGAACATTATAGGAACAGCCTAAAGGAGCCTGAGATTGCCTGTAGGAAGGAACGGCCCAGAAGTCAGCCTAATGCTGGAAGTGCTCAGCTGCTGAAGTTAATTAAGGCTCAGGAGAAAGCCCAACAGAAGCAGCAGTTTGCCCTTCCCCCACCTAGGTCAGGGCGTGTCCTGTTCAGGTCTAAAGTTGCAGAGCCCAGGAAGTTTAAGTCAGTAGCTTCTGAGCTAGGGGAGGAAGAGGTCTCCAGAGCCAACTCTCCTAAATACCAGCAGGATAATGAAGTTGAGATGGAGAAAGTAGAAGTTTTCCCTGAGGCAAGCCAGCCATCCAGCCTGCAAACCATAAAAGATATGGACACTTTCATTGAACCTGCTGAGGAATACATGGATGAAAGTTAAGTGGGGTTTTTTTCAAGTTGTTGCTGACAAGTGTGAGCAGTGCAGGGCTCACAGATGAATTTCAGCGCCTTTATTTTTGAAGGCTTTTCTGGGAACTTGTGTTTTCTCTTTTGCTCCTGCTTACATGGGACTCTGAGATTAATTGAGGGTAGTGTGGGGTGAGTCCCTTGAAGATCTTTTGGGTCGGGATTGTGGGGCCAACTTTGGCAAATTTTGATAGTGTGGACTCAGCTACACCCCTCCCCCACCTGCTTATAGAGCTGATGTGGGAAGCCTGTTGTAAGCCAGGAGAGTCTAGTGTGCTGGACTGGAATAAAGAACTCCTTTGTAAGATTAACATAAGGACTGTAAAAGATTAGTTCTCAGCAATACCATATTTTGTTTTGGACTGTGAAGCAAAGACTGTGGAACTATTCAAGAAAGCAGTGTATTTACACTTACCTGGAAGAAAGGTTAAGGTCTGCCTTTTGCAAGACCTCTCATTTTGTTTTGTATGCAAGACTGTCTTGAGAAGCAGTAACTACTCTGGCAGCACTGCTAATCCAGTGGTACTGCCTAATTAAAAGTTTGCTTTCATTAAGAACACTTGGGGTTTTTTTTTTTTTTGACTATTCATATCACTGTTATTATAGCCAGCAGGACCCTTCTACTTTATGAAAGCATGCTCGGGACTGTTATTTTGCACACCACCCAGTAGCCATTCTGACAACCTGGTACCGGGGGTGTGACAGGACATAGGAAGGAAGGAGGGAGAGAGGGAATAGAGAGACAATTGTTGGGCCTGAGGAAGGAAAGAAAGAACTATCTAGTGCAACTAGAAATCACCAGACAACAAAGGTAGGATTTCAATTTAGTGATCAAAATCTGTCCGTTACAGTATATTTGTCTAGTTTTCTAGGGGGCTGGGTTCAGAGGCACAATTTGGTTCAGAATATTTTTTCTTAGTTTTTCCTCCCCTAAACCTAGGTTGCGTCTTATGGTCAGGTGCGTCTTATGGAGCGAAAAATACGGTAGTAAGAATAGCCACAACATAGGGAAGAGATTACATTTAACTTTCTCAGAGTTTTGTATGTACCTCTTCTTAAAGCTAAAAGGCTTTTTCTGTTATCTTCATCAGTCAGAGAGTGTACATTAAGCTGACTTCTGTATGCACTGGCAAAGTGATGCTTTTTAATGCAGAATTTACTGAGTTTTCCATACACAGAGTATGCTTCCCTCTTTGCTTCATGGTTGCCATTACAGTAGAAAAAAGAGACTTGTGGAGAGTCGATGTCCAAGATGAAGGCTTTATTAGAACAAATAAATACATAATCCACATAAAAATGTCTAGGGCCTGAACCTCTGGAAACAATTGGACCCAACACGGTCTGTGTTTTGACATTATTGTCTTCCTCAGGAGTCCTTATAGGTCCTTTAAGCAGGCTTGTGGATTAAGTAATGAAAACAAGCGATAAATCCACTGCGCTGGTAAGTACATTGACTCTCCACAAATCTCTTGTTTGGTTGTGTTTCCTTTTGTGGAGGAATCAGGGTGAACTCTTTTGTTGCCATCTGGAACAGCTGCTGCACTCTTTCCTCACTGGTCTTGTCTTTCATGTGAATAGAGGTAACCTTGTCTGCCACATAGCATCATCCCTGATGCCAATAACAATTCTATTACTTATGATTGAGTTCTCTAAATCTTTGTGTTTGCGTGACTTTATTAGATCCTTAACTTCTGCGTCAAAAGATTCATTGCTTCCCTGTGGGCTGTTATTTAGGACAAATCTTTTATAAGTTATATTTGTTTCTCCAATACAGTTATTTTTAAAAGCGTCCAGGATTTTTTTTTTTCCACATCAGTTTTGGCTGCCTCACTCTCAAAAGGACAGGATACAACACATATGCTTCCACACCAATGCATGCCAGGAGAATGGTTGCACAGTTTTCATTGGCTGTCTTCCAGGTCAGAAGCAATTTCATAATTGTGCCACTGGCTATTCAAACACTAAAAAAAAAATCATAGCTCAATCCCTCTGCTATACTCAGTGGTAGAGGAAGTGAAAGTGGAATCAATGTGTGACTTTTCGTGGCTAATTTACTTCAGACACCATGTAACGTATGCAGACTCTCTCAGGCCACATAAATAGTCTCAACAGTTTGCTTTATTATAACTCACAACAACAACAGGAAGTGATGCACCCTCCGTTTCCTAAAGGGATCATAGAGACTCACATAACGACCAGTATGACCTGGCACAGTGCTAACTTCTTTTTTAAAAAATCTCTCATCTCGGAACATTCTGGAATTCTCCTTGAAAGCAATAAAACTATGCTGCAAACCATAACTGTGCTTCAGAATGAGAGTTAACACAGGGTCCTTTTTGCTAAAGTGTGCTTAGTAGTTAATGTGTAAATTAGCTTACACTGTTACCATGCAGTAACTTTTGCATTTTGAGGGCAATTCTGTAAAGGGGGGGACCTAAATTTAGTTGCCTACAATGCCGAATTAAGAGTTTATTTTATAAAGTAAACTGTAAACTATATGTCTACTTTGAGACCACAGTCTGGCCACCGCTGCAACTACAAGGGTAAATCAAAAAGTAAAGGCAAAATATATTTAACGGCTTTAATAGAAGTCGAGAAATTGAACATATTACTTTTCCACATGGTCCCCATATAAGACAATGCATTTGTTGTATTGTTCAACTAGCTTCTGCATTCCTGCAGTGAAGAAGTTTTTCAACCACTCCCGAAGCCAGGTGAGCACCGTTTCCTTGACTTCATCATGCTTTGTCTTTTGCTCTCCGGGTCACAGTGATGCACTCATGTCTCGTCGCTAGTGACAGTTCTCTCCAGAACACTCAGATCTTCTTCATACCGTCTCAGGAACTGAATCACAACCTCCATACACTGTTGCTTGTGCAGATCAGTAAGCTGTTTGGGAACCCGTTGTGCGCAGACTATCCCAAGTCAGCATGCATTATGGCATATGCAGATCCATAGCTGAAACCAAATTTGTAGCCAATTGAGACACCATTATCCATTGGTCTTCACTAATCAAGGCATCCGCCCTGTCATCGTGCTCTTCTGTGCGCAATGTTGATGGCGACCAGCGTGACCTTCATCGGTCACATCTGTTCTTCCAGCTTTAAATCTTTTTACCCACTCATAAACCTTTCATTGATTCATGGTGCTATGTTCATACTGAGTCAACATCCAAAGGTGAATTTCCACAGGTTTCACTCCCTCTGCCCAAAGAAAGCGCTCTTCTGCACATTGATCTTCGATGGTGCAACATTATACTGGAGCGTCCATATTTCTGACCTCACGGCTTCCACACGACTAAAGACCGAGTGCTGCACTGGGCGCGGATGAACTATCCAACAGGCAATGTATAAGTACATTTGTTGCATTTCGCTAGCTCTGTTCTGGTTATTGTGTAATTTCACAATCACCTTTAATTTTTGATTCGCCCTTGTGTTTGGTGCCAGAATTATAATATTGCTCAGTAAAACCAGGACATATGAGCCAAAGTGGCCCCTTTGGGGACATTTAGGACAGAGATCCAACTGTTGCAAAGTAGCCTGAAATGCCTTTCTAGGGAATATATAAAGATGCTTCACAATTTATTTTGCATTTCCCAAAGCGTATTATTATCAGTAAACAACATAATTCCTGCCAAGCAAGATTTGAGCTGTTCCCCCAGAATTTCACAATGCAGTTCTTGCTCCCAAGTTTGTGCCAACCTATTCATCAAGCACTGACATGCTTTGTAAGCATTTAAGATGATAAGTAAGGGAAACATTAAGCTAGGAATCAAAATTATAAGCAGCAGTTAACTTCTCTTGGATATCAATAACTAAATTAGCAGAGTTCAAGCTACATATGTGGAGGGGAATTTTTGATAGTATGTCTAAGTCCGATTTGGATGTCCTGAGAAGTGTGTCCAAACTTTGGATACGGCTAGATGTCCATATATATATTTTTTTTAATCGCCTATTTAGATGTCTTGACCATCAGGATATCCAATCTTAGGACACCTAACTTTTTTGGCTATTTTTGAACGCAAAAACATCCAAGTTCAAAACATCCAAACCCAAGCCATTTGAATTAAATCTTTATTGATTTTCAATTTAAAGTTCAAGCATACCAATTGTACAGAAAGCAATAATAGTAGTAGCGTAAAATTAATTATACATCCAATAAAGAAAACATTGTTTAACTATTTATGCTCAAGTCCTCTTCCTAGATCCAAGTTTTAGAAACTGGAAAAAAAAATAACAGAAACCAAAGAAAAATAGATATATTATAGTAAGATGCTAGAAGCTATAGCACTGAGAATGAGATCTCATATTTATCATGTAGGGTTCAAGATATTTCTCCATCCAGATGAGACATTGCCACCAAAGATGTTAATTAAAATGGTTCAAAGAACACATACTTAACAGAGCGGTAACACACTATACATTTACATGGATGTCTCAAATAAAAGGTAGCCCCCAAAGATGTAACCCCAGGTTTCAAAAGAAGAAATTCACGGCGGCACTTCTGCGTCTCCCTTGTAAGATCAGGGAACATCTGTATTTTACAACCAAGGAAAACTTTTTGTCTATTTTAAAAGTAAAGTCTATTAAGACTTTAAAAAACCAAGCCATTTGGATGTACGAGTAGGAAGAGCTACCATTATACTGACCATACAGACATACCAGCAGAGCAGTGGGGAACCTTAGAGGTCACTGCTGTGAACTTTATATAAAGGGTGTCAGATACACATTTTATCATAACCCCCTTATATGTATTGTATTGTGAGCCACCCAAAACCTACTGTACCCACCTCAATAGTCCTTATGGGAATTTGGTGGGCTCACACTTTCCACCATAAATGTAGTGGGTAGAGAGGGTTATGGGCCTGGGGCCCCCTCTCTATGGTTTACTACAACACCTACCAAGTTATTCCAGACACCTGCTTGCTGCTTTACTAGCCTTTCCTATGCATCATTCCATCGGAAGTGGTCCAGAGCTCCCCACTCGACCATCTCAGAAATTGATGACATATTTTTTGGAGATATGTTGGGACCTCTAATGAAGATAACCAAAATTTAGGGACATAGTCTCAACTAGGTCCAGAGTTAGGGGCACCTTTATTTAGGCCATTTTTATATATCTACAGAAGATGTTGAGTGAGGACACTCCTTGAAATTGGACCAGCTGAAATGGAATTACAGTATACAGTGTTCCCCCGGTCGTTCACAGTCGGCGGTTCGCGGTCCTGGTCATTCGCGGTATTTTCCGACCGCGAACCGCCAACAAGGAGAGGGCAGCGGGAGAGGAAGGAGAGAGCAGCTGGAGCGCCGCGAGTGCAGGAAATCACTCACGGTACGCTCCAACCGCCTCTTCCTGCACTAAGTTGGGCCTTATCCAATTAGTTTTTTTTTTTTTTTTTTGTTCCGGGTTGTTGAGGGGGGAATGGATTTTTCATTGGGTCTGCCGGGGGCCACCAGAGTACGGGCCTTTGGCAATTTGGAATTACGTCTTTTAGCTTCTGTTTGATTTTGGGGATGGGGGTGGGGGGGTGTACGGGGGGAACGGGATGTTTGGGGGGGAGTTCGGGGTTGGGGGGTTGTTTCTTCTGTTATGCCTCTACAACGCACTGATTGTGTATTCATTGCCATTGTTGTATTTGTTGTTTGCTGTTTCCTATTTCTTCTAATAAAAAGATTTGAACGTAAAGAGATACAGGGGTGAGAAGGGAGTGAGCGAGTGTGGTGTGGGAAGCATGGAAGGAGCAGGGGGGTGCAGAAGGAGCAGGGGTGGGGTGGAGAGGAGGATGCGGGGGGTGCCGCTGCCCCGGGCGACCCTACCCTCTCTGTGCCATTGGGTGTATAAAATACTGAGTTGAGTAGAGGAGGTAGATGTGAGTCGCTTTTTAACTTAGAGAAATAGAAACATGACAGCAGATAAAGGCCAAATGGCACATCCAGTCTGTCCATCCGCAGCATCCACTATCTCCTCTTCTCCCTAAGAGACCCCATGTGCCTGTCCCACACTTTCTTAAATTCAGACACGGTTTTTGTCTCTACCACCTCTAATGAGAGACTATTCCATGCATCTATTACCCTTCCTCTTAACTTAATCCTATGCCCTGTCATTCCAAAGTTTTCCTTCACTTGAAAAAGACTCACCTTCTGTACATTAATGCCACGGAGATATTTAAATATCTGTATCATATCACCTCTCTCTCGCCTTTCTTCTACAGAATGCATATTGAGGTCTCTTAAGTCTGTAATTTTTATCTTTATCTTGTATCTTTCCTCTCTGTCTCTACATACACACACAGAGCCAGATTGTGGGTCACTCTCCCCTGTATACTGTAATGCTTTTAGATGCAATCATCTGGGTGAATGGTAGCGCAATGAGCTAATTACCCGCAAGACTGGGCAGCCTGCATCCCTCAGTTGTATATAATATAAGTGCAGCCGTTCACAGAGAGGATGGGGGAAGAACTGGAGAAGAGGCCAGGAAAGGCAAAATAATCATTACTGTATTTCTTTTTAAGTAAACTATTTAGTTATTTCTGCTTTGCCACATCCCGAGTCATGATTAATTCTGCCATAGATAATGCAAAGAGAACGGAATGTAAATCCAGTTTAAACAAACCCCATTCTCAGGAAGCTGAGAACTTAAGTAGAACTCGCTCTTCCCCTCTCCCCACATTAAATTATCCAAATTTACATTTTTAAATTAAGGAGATTTCCATGGTATATTGCTTCCAAATAAGGGAATTAGTGCCTCAGCCTGCATTGAAATATTTTTGATATGTAGTATACAGTATAGTGTAAGTCTGCTGCTTTGATATGATGAGTATAATTTTTACAAAAGGATACCTATGCCAAAAATCTGAGAAGGTACCAATTTTGGGGGCAAATCTATAAGTGGATACCTTTTCTCAGATGCCCCAATGCTGCAGGGTAAGATCCTATTTCAGGGATCCTCAAATCCACTTCTCGAGATCCATAAAAAAGACTAGTTGTCAAATTTCCACAATAAATATGTCTGAAATATATTTGTTTTCAAAGCAAGCATGAATGCAAATAGATCTCATACATATTCATTGAGGAAATCCTGAAAACCAGAGCGGGTTGTGAACCTTGAGGACTAAATTTGAGGACCCCTGTCCTATTCTATAACAGCATCTGAGAAACCTTTAAAGAAATTAGCATAGCCCAGCATCAGTGCGTCTTACATTTAGGCATGTGGAGTTACACCAGCCATAGACCCGGTGTAACTGGGCATGCCCAAATGCAGCAAGGGTGTGTGTAACTCATAGCATGCTATAAGGTATACACAGAACTTGGAGGCAAACCCATGTCTTGCCCAAGTCCCGCCCACATGTACATCCCTTTTGCATTTGCACATTGTGCCACTTATATGTGCCCTTACAGAATAGCGTTTACAATGCTTATTCACAAAAGTGCTAATTTTTTTGTTCATTTACTTGTGCAAAAAGGATGTGCACCCTTATTCATCATGTTATAGAATTGCACTTCAATGAGGTAAGTCTCAACAGGATGTCCAAAATTAGACTAAGTGTAAATTCTTTTTTAGCAGGTGCACATGCGATTATTATAGAACACTAGCATAAGTCTGTATTTGTGCGCTTAACTTTAAGTATGAGCACTTATGCAAGATCAATAACTGGCTGGTAAATGCTATAATTCTATACATTGGTGCATGCTACTTCTAGACACTCCTGTGATCTGCCTATGCCCCTCCCATGTCTACATTTCCCTTGCAGTTCCACAATATTAGGAAAAGCTAAAGCGGATAGGGCTCTTCAGCCTGGAGAAGAGCTGACTCAGGGGAGATCTGATAGAGGTCTATAAAATACTGAGTGCAGTGGAACAGGTAGATGTGAGAAACTCCTTTGGCTCGGCCCAAAATTAGCTCACCTACCCACCTCAATCCCACTGTCCTCTGGCTCCACTCTGCAGCTAGAATTCTCCAGCAAGGTCCTGGGCGTCATCATTGACTCTACATTGTCTTTCAATGACCACCTCAACTCCCTGGTAAAAAAATGCTACTTCAGCTTACACATGTTGAGGAAAGTAAGATCCTGTTTCCATCAAAAACATTTCGTTGTTCTTGTCCAATCCATCATCCTCTCCAGACTGGACTACTGCAATTCTATTTTCATAAGCCTAACGAAGAAAAACCTTCACAAACTCCAACGGATTCAAAATGCCGCGGCCAAGCTTATCTTTGCAAAAAGTAAATTCGATCACGTCTCACTGCTTCTTTCCAAGCTTCATTGGCTCCCGATAATTTCCAGAGTTCACATCAAATGCATCTGCCTAACTTTCAAGATCCTCCACGGCATCCTTCCTCCATTAATTCCACTCTCCTGGAATTCCTCAAATCTTAATGCCACCAGACCTACCCAAAAACTAAAATTATCCTTCCCCTCACTAAAAGACATTTCCCACCCAGGAAAACTGGGGACCTCCCTCCTCTTCAGATTCATCGAGCTCTGGAATAGCCTTGCCTCCCCTCTTTGGAACCTGAGTGCCCTTGAACCCTTCCGTAAACATCTGAAAACCTGGCTTTTCTCAAAAACCTAACACTCCCTCCTCTTCTGACATCCCAGCCTGCTAACATTCTCCCCTCTCCGATCTTCACCCATCCCTCCCTTGGAGTTCCTTTCTCATTACAAACCTTGCCGAGCTCCACAAATGTGGAGATGGCGCGGTATATAAACCCAAGATTTAGTTTAGTTTAGTTTACTTGATTACTCTTTCCAAATATACTAAGACTAGGGAGCATGTGATGAAGTTGATTAAAAATAAACCGTAGAAAATATTTCTTCACTCAATGTATAATTAAATTCTGGAATTTGTTGCCAGCGATTGTGATGAAAGGAGTTAGCTTAGCAGATTTAAAAAAGGTTTAGATAACTTTCTAAAAGAGAAGTCCATAAGCCATTATTAAGATAGATGTGGAAAAATCCACAGCTTGTTCCTAGGATAAGCAGCACATAATGGCCCCAATTCTATAAACGGCATCTAAAACATGGGTGCCGAGGAATGCGGCATATCGTGCATGTCAATCTAGGCACTGTTTATAGAATAACACCTAGAGGCACACAAAGTGGACTTTTGCACCAGTTGATATCTAAACCATAGGCAAACCCTGTTTATGCCAAGTTTTCTTGGCCTAAGTCCAAAACAGGTGCCTACACGCAAAACATACCTATGATCTGCCCACAATCTGCCCCTAACCATGCGTACTTTCTGGTAGGCACCTACCAATCTAATTTTAATTTAAGCTAATTATGAGGAGCTAATTGCTTGTTATTGGTGCTGATTAAGCTTTTTACATAATTAAGTCAGGCATTTATATTCTGGCAGATTCTATTAAAGACACCTAGATTGTTGTGGCTAGCCGAACTATTTTACTATTTGGGATCTTGCCCAGGTACTTGTGACCTGGGTTGTCCACTGTTGGAAACAGGATACTGGGATTGATGGACCAGGGGTCTGTCTTAGATAGGGGTAGAATGTAGTGCAGTAGTTAAAGCAAAACAAAAAAAACTCTGTGGAATGACGATGTTCCTAAATGGACTTTATTTGAAAGTGTCAAAGTTCCAAAGGTACACTGAAATCATCCACATAAAATAATGTCATCCACATAAAAATAAGTTATTCATATAAAAGCCTTAAAGGACCTAGTCCGCTGGGGATACAGGACCTAACACAGTCTGCGTTTTGACAAAAAGACTTCTTCAGGGGTCCCTGGGGGTCCTATAAAGGTGAATATGTGGGAAACAATTGTGTGGTGAGCCGGAAGTGAGACACTACTTGCATTTGCAGTAGTTAAGGCTACAGCCTCAGCACTCAGAGGTTATAGTTCAAACTCATGCTGTTCCCTGTAATCCTGGGCAAGTCACTTATTCCCACCTCTTTAATTTTCCCATCATGAACTTGCTGCCATATGGTTCTAGAAAACAGAGGACAGATTGAGACACCTGGGTTTTACTTCCATTGCTTTCAGTGGAGGTAAAACCAAATGTCTGTATCCATCCCATTGCTTTCAATGGAAGTAAATCCTGGATAACTCATTCTGTCTCCTTTTTTATGGAGTAACAAATTACAAAAATTAAGATGTCTTATTTCAATATTGGGTGGTAACCAGCCTTCGCATTTTTTTTGCTACTTCAGCTTGTCTGCGGTGTTCTTTGTTTAAAGACAATAGACTGTTTTCAGTCCAATTCTTTATGTGTGAGTTTGCAAACAATTGGACCCCTGAGGAAGATATGTTCGCCGAAACACGGACCTTGTAGGATCCGGTTGGATTTTTATCACTGTATTTTTTATCATTGTATTTTTTTTATTGAATTTTCATGGTTTTATATGTCAGTGTTTAATAAATTATCTCCACAACATCTGTATCTACAGTTTTTGTTTTTGTTTTCAACCAGCCAAGCTAAATATCTATCAAATAGACCTCAAAATCCAAAGGATAAACTCCCAGAGTCCAAAGATTCCATAAGGGAGTTGCACAGAACTTTCCAGAATGGATCAGTGATAGTTCTGTGCAACTCCCTTATGAAATCTTTAGACTCTGGGAGTTTTATCCTTTGGATTTTGAGGTCTGTTTGATAAATGTTTAGCTTGGCTGGTTATCACCCGATATTAAAGTAAGACATCTTAATTTTTGTAATTTGTTAGTAGGTAGTAGGGGTGTTTTTGCTCAAGTTTTTTGTTGATAAAATATATATCCTTTTTTATGAAGCCATTTGGCAGCCCTAACAAGTCTACCATAAGCTGAGCAAGGTGCATTCTTAGTAGTGATCATTGGTGAGTTCCTTAAAATGTCTGGGCAAGCCATGTCTAATACCAGCTATAGCAGGATACATATTTCACCTCAGAGCAAGTGGACATGTTTGACACACAAACTTGACATCATTGTGACATCATCAGTATGCACCTAGATGGCAGATTATCACTTAAAAAATAAGAATATGTGCTGGGGCATCTGACCCGCTCTATTAGTTTCCTGTGGATTTGAACCCACACCTGGGGAAGATGGAAAAAGTAGCTTTAATCATTGAGCCACATCAGCTTCCGTATAGGCAAGGGTTCCTGCCACATGAGATCATAGCTATCTGAGTGTAAAAATAAATTTCCCTCTGGACTCTGGAAACGAAAGTGTAAATGTAAATGGCAGAGTCCTCTTGATAACTGTTAGATACCTGACCACAGCCCATACTCTCTTATGAGACCAAATAGAAGCTGTGAAAGTAACAGGGTGTTTGTGTAGATTTGAACATACTACCTTGGGAAGATGGAAGACGTGCCTTTAACCACTGAGCCACATGAGCTCTGGACCCTGGAAGTGACAGAGTGCAAATGTAAATGTCAAAGTCCTCTGTTAGGAGACCAAAAAGAGGGTATGAAAATACCAGGAGGGTTTGCAATGGATTTTAAACCACCAAGGCTCTTTCTGAACATTTATGTTGTAGTTGTTGGGGTGATGTAACATCAGGAGATTCACAGGGTAGGAAGCCCTACCCAGAAAGGCAGCTGATGTGGCTCAATGGTTAAAGGCAATTCTTCCATCTTCCCGAGGTTGTGGGTTCCAGTCTGTAGGATAGTCAGGTACCCCAGCACATATTCCTAATCTATTACAAATCTGCCATCTAGATGCATATTGATGATGTCACAATGATGTCAAGATTGTGCATCAAACATGTCCACTTGCTCTGAGCCACAGCTACTGTGAATAGAGTTTCTCTTCTTATTTTCTTAACCTTTGGGAATGAGGTTTAGTGTGCAATATAGTTTTTTCCACGTGTTTTGCTTGAGTAATGCATTATTAAATATCTTTTTCCATTATTATCAAAGAGGAGTACTCTTTACCCACAAAAACAAAACCTATACACCTATATTTGAACGCTTCCAGCTTGCCTAACTCATGCCCAATGCACGTCCAAAAGTAAACTTGGTTTTGCAATGTCTACATTTTAGGTGAAAATATCGATGTCTTAGAATACTTAAGAATGCTGAGTGCCATGGGATTCTGTAAATGGACATCCATATTAAAACCACAGCCACGCCTATCCCGTTAGACACATTTTTTCTGATGTGCATCAATGAAATTGTAGACGCCTCTTCTGAGAATCACACATAGCTTTCGATGTCTAACTTCTAATTATTGCTTGTTATCAATCTATTTGAACACCTAAGTGTATGGATGTCTAAATTATGGATGCCTAACTTTACATGTCCTATATAGAAGCCACAGATCTATAATTCATTCCTAATCCTGAAATTCTCCTGGAAATGTCCATTTGTAATTCACCTAGAACTGCAAGGTTAAGGCGAAATAAAAGTCACTAATGTAATGTAATTTGCCCCTTAGTGCACAAATGAAATGAGGGTGTGGATGTCGGAGGAGAATGGTTGGCTCAAGAGCATTCATTAAAGATGGCGCCATATTATCGAATTTGGGAGATCTGCACCTAATTTAGGCACAAGGATTTACAATAGGTCTCAGTTGGTGTAACTTCTCAAACTTTAAAATTTGGCATGGATCCTGGACCTATGCACTATTCTATAATAGTGCCTAACTCAGACCACAGCTTATAGAGTAGTATTCTATGCCAATTCCTGCAGCTGCTATAAACAGTGCTCAAGTTTAGCCACATTTGTCATTTGGGGCTAAGAGACTATGGGGCTCATAATCGAAACAGAAAAACATCTAAAAACCGGCCTAAATTGGCACTTGGACGACCAGTATCAAAAGTCGTCCAAGTGCCAATAATCGTACAGGGTTTTAGAAGTATTTAAAACGACTTAGGCCTTCACAGTGCTGCTGAACGACCAGAGCTAAAAGGGACGTTTTAGGAGGAGTGGTGAGGGTGGGATTTGGGTGGGACATGGGCCATCCTAGACTTAGTCGTACTGCATGTATAACCGAAGGTTTTACAACACTGCCTAGACAGAACTTGGACGTTGTGACTTAGGCTATCTAAAACCAGGTCTAAGTCCACAGAAGGTATTCAAAGTGACACGATAACCACTGCAGACACAAAGTACAGACCCCCCCACACTCTCCCAGTGATCACTGACCACCCCTTCCAACATCATAAAAATCATAATACCAACTTTACATATCTGCCTCCAGAATATCAGCACCTGGCATCCTAGAGCTGCAAAGAGGTGGCTTAAGTGGTCTTGGGGGTAAGTTAGTGAACCATGGAGAGGAGGATCTAAGCCCATAAGCCACTCTAATCACTGCATTCATGGTGAAAAATGTTCACCCCCTAAAAACCCCAAAACCTTTTTTGTACTGCCATATAAGTGGCTCCTTTAGCCATAAAGGCTATTGGGGTGGTAGATAGGTGGGTCTAGTAGGTTCTGGGGGTGTTTTGCAGGGCTCACCATGACCTATAAGAAAGCTGTAGTTAGATGTTTCTGTGGCAACCTTTTTGTGAAGTTCACAGCAGTGCCCTATAAGGTACCCCACTACTCTGGTGCCATGTCTGGATGTCCAGTCCATCACTTTTCTGGGCCCTCCCGTGTCTAAAAGGTCTTTTTCTAGGTGTTTGTGACTTTGACAAATTTGTGAACGAAAATGGGGTATAAAGATGGACAACTTAGCGGTCTGGGCGATCAGACGGCTGGATGTACAGTTGGACAATTTAAAAAATATATATATATATGCTGGATGCATTTTTCAGAAATGGACCTTTTCCCGTGTCTGATTTTGGGTGACTTGCGACTTAGGCCAAAACGGACCTAGACATTTCTTTTGATTATACCCCTCCACGTTTATATTAGTACATAAGAATAGCCTTACTGAGTCAGACCAATGGTCCATCTTGCCCAATATCCTTCTCCATGGTAGCCAAACCAGATCAAAAATACGTGGTAAAACCCCAAATAGTAGCAACATTCCATGCTACCAATCCAGGGCAAGCAGTGGCTTCCCCATGTCTGCCTCAATAACAGTCTTTTCCTCCAGGAAATTGTCCAAACCTTTCTTAAAAACAGCTATGTTAAATGCTCTTACTACAACCTCTGGCAACACATTCCAGAGCTTAATTATTCTCTGAGTGAAAAAATATTTCCTAATATTGGTTTTAAATTATTTCCCTGTAACTTCGTCAAGTGTCCTCTAGTCTTTGTAATCTTTGATGCAGTAAAATATCAATCTACTTGTACCTATTCCACACCACTCAGGATTTTGTAGACTTCAATCATATCTCCACTCAGCCTTCTCTTTTCCAAACTGAGGAGCCCTAACCTCTTTAGCTTTTGAGAGGAGTTCTATCCCCTTTATAATTTTGGTTGCTCTTTGAGCCTTTTCTAATTCCGCTATATCTTTTTTGAGTTGTGGTGACCAGAATTGAACACAGTACTCAAAATGAAGTCACATCATGGAGTGATACAGAAGCATTATAATATTCCAGCTTCCTTACATCCCGTACCTATCAGGTACGTTTCAACTACGATCTTTCCGATATCTGGAGCAATTCATTCGGTGTGCCACAAGGATCACCACTGTCCCCATTGCTTTTCAATGTCTACATGTCCTCATTGGGCGCGCAATTAACCCACCTGGGGATAAAACTATTCAGTTACGCAGACGATTTCATGATCATCATCCCATTTGCTAACTCTATCTCGGAAACCATTCCCATGGCATCAGAAGCCATAAATGTGATGGAATTTCATGGCGACACCAGAAAGTATTTCTTCACAGAGAGAGTGGTTGATCATTGGAACAAGCTTCCAGTGCAGGTGATCGAGGCAGACAGCGTGCCAGACTTTAAGAATAAATGGGATACCCATGTGGGATCCCTACGAGGGTCAAAATAAGAAAATTGGGTCATTAGGGCATAGACAGGGGGTGGGTAAGCAGAGTGGTCAGACTTGATGGGCTGTGGCCCTTTTCTGCCGTCATCTTCTATGTTTCTATGTTTCTATGATACTGGATGGAATTGGGTTGGAGGGAAATAAAGGGGGCTGATGCTGATGGAAGGGGGGGAAGAGAGAGGAGAGAGTGAAATTCCAGATCATGGGAGTGTGGGGGTGGGAGAGGGAAGGGAAGGGAAGAAGAGAAGAGGAGAGAGATGCCAGACCATTGGGAATGGAAGAAGATGGATTCCAGACCAATGGGAGTGAAGGGAAAGATGGAAGGGGGAGGCATACAGTTTCTGGAAGTGGCACAGAAGGACAGAAGATGAAAGGAAGAGAGTGACAAGAAGATGAGGAGAGCTGAAACCAGACAAGACAAAGGTAGAAAAACATTTTCTATTTATTTATTTTTTGCTTTAGGGGACATGCATTGCTGTTTCTGTGGTGTTGCATTGTATGCAGAGTCCCGCGTCTTGGTGGTTTTATTTAACCTTTGTCTACGTATTTCTATTTTATCCCCCATTTTACAAAACTGTAGAGCATTTTTTTAGTGCTGGCTGTGGCTAAAAAACACACAACAGTTTTGTAAAAGGGGGGAGAGGTTAGTTTGTGATTACTTATTCCATAATGATTTGAATCTCCTTATTTTCTGCCAATCTTCTTTTGTTTCATGTTGGATTCTTTGGTGGACTGCTTGCCTTGTTGTTTCGTTGCAAATTAACATACATGGAGTGTTACAGATTTGGTTGTTTATACATACATATGGGTTGTTTATACATACATGTGGGTTGGTTGATGTAGAGTGAGGCAATTGAGAGGCGTTGTAAACTTGGTTATTAATATAGACTTATATTTTGGATAGTATTACTGCTTTACAAATATTTGAACACTTTTCATATATGCATGGAAAGGAGTTAAATTCCTGGGTAAGTAGGTGTGAAGGGAAGGATGGGGGATTTGTTCAGAGATGTTTGGGGGTTGCATAGAAGAAAAACTATGCACTGGTATACTAATCTTTGTTTTGAATTTTTTAAAAAAAGAAATGCAAGTGAAAATAAAGAAGTAAAGAATAAAACAGATAAATGGGTGCGGGACATGGGCAAGTAGGGGCAGGGCATGGGCGGGGCAGGGCCAGGGGGCCCAGTGTACTTGTGTGCCTAGGGGCCCTCGAAGAATTAATCCTGCCCTGCCCACAGTCATCCTGAGGTATTGTCCAATGCTCCCGCTTAAGGATTGACTGGGTGCATTAAAATATTTTCTCATGTGGGCAACAAGTTTTTTTCCCCCGTTTTTTTATTGAATTTTTTGAACAAACAATAAGTACAATAACATTATCAACAACAAGGTAACAATAAGGAGGTTGTTGCGACAGTTGAAAGTATAATATAATAAAGTATCAAGCAATGACCAATCAGGAGAAAGTATATTCAGCACAATATTTGTCCAGAGGTGCCCGTTAAAAAATTTTTTTGGGTGTGAGCAGCAAGTTCTAAACACCAACAAATTTTCCTGATTTGCACTTATTTTTGTGCGCCACCATGTAAAATCTGTGAGCGACGCTCTTTAAATGTATGAGCAATTGCCCATGTGCTCAGCTTAGAGGGAATGTAGGTGTTGTCATCCCAATAGCAAATATCCAGTGAGAGGGGATAAATATCAAAATGGCCCATCTAGTCTTCCCACCAAGGTGGTTTGAGTTGTAACTGTCACTCTATATAGATTACCCCCCCTCATATCTTTGTTTAGGGTTCTGAATTCTGCTTCATGCGGGTCATACTCCCATGCCTTTGTGTAGGATTTTAACTGTCACTCCATGCAGGTTACCTGCCCAAATGACTTATTAGTACCGTATCTGCCGGCATATAAGACGACTGGGCGTATAAGACGACCCCCCAACTTTTACAGTTAAAATATAGAGTTTGTTATATACTCGCCATATAAGACTACCCCTTCTTCCGCACACCTTCTGCACAACAAATAAAACTTAAAAGAACATCAGAATTTATTTCAACAATTTTAATTAATTCACTAAAGCTGAATAGAACAATAAACCCATGGGAGCTGCCATGCTATTTGTTTTCTAAACTGTTAACCAAACTGAAACTGTCAATGATAGAAGGAAGATAACACATAGAGGGAGAGAGCAAGTGCCGGGCAAGTCCCTAGCAAGTTTGCTGGCATGACAGTTTCCCTTTAAAAGCCTTCAAAAGCCTCCTGTTCGCCCCCGCAACTTCCTTAAGGGCTAGACTCCACACATGGCCGCATGTGCGAGAGACGTAGTAAAGAGAAAAGGGGTGGGGCCAAAGCACTGCTGCTTCCCGCTGCGCAGGATGAAGGAGCTGGCACCCTTGTCACACTGATGTCCCGCCATGGCCCCGCTGATGTCCCGGCAGGTTTACTAGTACCGTAAGCACCGTAAGGAGGTAAGGAAGGAGATGTTAGGGCATGTAAAGTAAGGGCATGTAAACAGTACCCGGCGTATAAGACGACCCCCGACTTTGGGGAGGATTTTAAGGTACTGAAAAGTCATCTTATATGCTGGCAAATACGGTAAGTAGAAAGTTGTTTCCCTGTTGTTCTGAGTTGTATATAAGCTACTCTTTTTTTTTTTCAATGTTTTGGTTTCTTATCACTTTTCCCAGGATATCATTCCAGACATCTATCACCTTTTCTATGAAAATATGCTTTCTGACATGGGTCTAGGCCGATTCAGCATGGCCATTTCAGCCAGCCCGGTTCAGCAAAGCCGTTTAACCACGGCTGTTTCATCAAGGCTGTGAGGCTTACGTTGTTGAAGCTGCAAAGTTTGAACAAGAGGGGGGAAATAGCTCCCCTCGCCCCATTGGTGCTTCTTTCCTTTCCCTTCGCCCACCCATGGTTGTCTTCTTCTGCCTCCGCATTATCTGGTAACTTCAGGGTTTGAAAAAGGAGAACAAAGCTCCCCTCACCCTTCACCCCTCCATCTGGTGACTTTAAGGTTGAAAGAGGGGGAGCGGGCATAGCTGCCTCCCCCCCCCTGGTGCTTCTTTCCTCACTTCACCTACCCATGGTCTTCTTTTCCTGCCTCTGCATCATCTGGTGACTTCAAAGTTTGAAACAGGTGTGGGGTCATTTTCACAGATCAATCAGGCACCTTGTTAAGGTTTCCCTTTATATTGGAACAGAAAGCACAGGAATATAGATAGATCAATATATTTTCCTTCAGCAGGGTCCCCATCACTTTTTCCACCACTGAGGAAAGGTTTGCCCGCCTATAGTTTCCCATCACCTCTCTAACACTGGCTCTTCACCCAAGCCTTTAATACTTAGGGTGATTGACTACACTCATTCTGTATCAGGAACTAAATTAGTTCCTTATTTATTTATTCAATTTTCTATACTGTTCTCCCAGGGGAGCTCAGAACGGTTTACATGAATTTATTCAGGTACTCAAGCAGTTTTCCTCTCTCTGTCCCGGCAGGCTCACAATCTATCTAATGTACCTGGGGCAATGGGGGGATTAAGTGACTTGCCCAGAGTTATAAGGAGCAACGTGGATTTAAACCCACAACCTCAGGGTGCTGAGGCTTAGCTTTTACCACTGCACCACACACTCCCCTTGTAAAACTGTATAATAAAATGCTAGCCCGCGCATGCGCAGTAGCGAAACGTGTTCCCTGATCCCTTTTCTGTCGGGATGTGGCCGCACGACTGCGCATGCGCTAGATGGCGCGTTGAGGAGTCATAATGCAGACTCGGAAGAGCGAAGGAAGCCTCACACTGAGCAACTGTATTTACACTGTGCAACAAGCCTCTGCAACGGTCCCGGGTTCCTCTCAGCCCACCCTTCTTGCGGTCTGGCCGGCTACCTTAGTCCTTTGCCGCCGCCGCCACCCCCTTCCCTTCCCGCGGTCGACAAAACTCTTGCCTCCAGCAGCCGCCGCAGCACTGTAAACACGCTGCTTCGTGGCCTCTACTGCCTTCATTTGCTCTTCCGTTTCTCTGATGACGTCATCAGGGACACGGAAGAGCAAATCAGGGCAGTAGAGGCCGCGAAGCAGCGTGTTTACAGTGCTGCGGCGGCTGCTGGAGGCAAGAGTTTTGTCGACCGCAGGAAGGGAAGGGGATGGCGGCGGCAGCAAAGGACTAGGGGAGCTGGCCAGACTGCGAGAAGAGAAAATCGCGTGAGCCACGAAGAGACAGGGAGGAACTGGGAAGAAGGAAGAGGAAGAGGGAAAGGAGCCTGCTTTGGGGTAAGGGTGTGCTTGGAGGCACACAGCTTTGCTTGGGGGGAGACAGAAGGGGGGCCACGGAGAGATAGGGAGGAACTGGAGCTGGAGAGGGAAAGGGGCCTGCTTTGGGGAAGGGCTGTGCTTGGAGGCAGACAGCTTTGCTTGGGGGGGAGACAGAAGGGGGACCACAGAGAGACAGGGAGGAACTGGAGCGGGAGAGGGAAAGGGGCCTGCTTTGGGGGAGGGGTGTGCTTGGAGGCAGACAGCTTTGCTTGGGGGGGAGACAGAAGGGGGGGCCACGGAGAGACAGTCAGGGAGGAATTGGAGGGATAGAGGGAAAGGGGTCTGCTTTGGGGGGAGGGGTGTGCTGGGAGGCAGACAGCTTTGCTTGGGAGGGGAGACAGAAGGGGGACCACGGAGACACTTTCAGGGAGGAATTGGAGGGGTAGAGGGAAAGGGGGCTGCTTCAGGGGGAGGGGTGTGCTGGGAGGCAGATCATTTTGCTTAGGGGGGGAAGACAGAAGGGGGGGCTACGGAGAGACAGTTAGGGAGGAACTGGAGGGGGAGAGGGAAAGGGGGCTGCTTTCTAGCACCCGTTAATGTAACGGGCTTAAGGACTAGTAACTGTATAAACAACTTGCCCTGAGTTACTACTACTACTACTATTTATTATTTCTATAGCACTACCAGATCCACGGAGTGCTGTACATTAAACATGCAAGAGATGGTCCCTGCTTGAAGGAGCTTACAGTCTAATTATGACAGACATACAGAACAAATGGTCAGTCTATGTATGTTTAGGTATGGAATTATAGAGGGAATGATGAGAGAGAGAGAGTAAGGAGTTCAGATTCCCATCTGTTTATATCAGTGGTCTCAAACTCGCGGCCTGCCAGGTACTATTTTGAGGCCCTTGGTGTGTTTATCATAATCACAAAAGTAAAATAAAACCATTTCTTGATCATATGTCTCTTTAGCTATAAATTACAATATTATTATTAAGACTTAGCCAAAAGGAAAAATTTATAAACTATAAAGAGTTTTTTACCTCAAGCATAATTGTCATTCCTTTAATAAGACATTAACTATTTTTTCTGAGGCCCTGCAAGTACCTATAAATCCAAAATGTGGCCCTGCAAAGGATTTGAGTTTGAGACCACTGGTTTATACCAACACACGCTGTACCACCCATCCTATTCCCATCTAATATCTGCATTTGAATCCTCAGTTGTAGTTTAAGATGTAAACATCCCCCTCCATATTTGCAGGTTTGGAACTTACAACTTTGGTTATTTGCAGTTTTCATCTAGGTGACCCACCCCTGCTTCCTGGACCTCTCCACTTACTTTTTAAAACCTGGTAGTCTAGTGGTGAAGTGAGGCAGGAGCGATCTTTTGAGCGTAGGAAGATCGCTCCTGCCCCGCTTCACCGCTAGACTTACCAGGTTTTTAAAAAGTAAGCTCAGTGGAGAGGTCTGGGAGGCAGGGGTGGGTCAGATTTCGCCTTAAAGTTATTCATGTTTTTTTCGTATTTGTGGGCCGGCTTTGCCCTTAACCCCCGCGAACATGGAGGGAGAAGTGTATTAGCATCATATCTATGTCATTTGAATGTTTTGATTTGTGCTTATTAGATGTTTCATAAGTATTATGTCTCCCTTTTAGTATCTCTCTCTCTTATTTGAATTTCAGTGCTGTTAAGTATTTTTTTAACTGTTTCATGGTAGTCCTATTAATAAGTTTCAATTTACTAATTTTAATTCTACCTCATTCATTGTTTTTATGTTTATATTTGCTCTTTTTACTACTGTTATATTGTTAATAAAATTGTAAGTTTTATGTTGAATTATACCTGCTATAGACTGCCTTGGGCGAATCTCCTCATAATAGCAGTTAATAAATCTCAATAAATAAATAATACCACTTTTATGAAGCAGAACCATATTTGCCCTTCTCCAGTCCCATGGAGTCACTGCCAAAGATCTACTGAATGCATTCTCTTTTGAATCTGTCAGAATCGTCCAAACTACCCTTAGGGGCTCATTTTCAAAGCACTTAGACTTACAAAGAACCACAGTAACCTATAGTACTTTGTGTATCTAAGTGCTTTGAAAACGAGCCCCTTAGTATCTTGTGATTTATCTCATCTGAATTCGTGTCTTTGTCAACTTTTCATTTTGTAAGTTGTTCATAAACACTTTTTTTGTGAATTGTCAGGTATATAGTAACAAAAACTGGCTCTGTTAGAAACATGATGGCAGATAAAGGCCAAATGGCATATCCGTAGTAACCATTATGTCGTCCTCGCTCATATGAAAAATGATATCAGTGTAGTAGGCCACAGATGAAACAAGGCAGAGCCCAAAGAACAGAGGAAGCACTGGCTAGCTAGGTTATAGTGGTCAAAAATAGGCCTGCTTTTTTGCGCAGCTCAGTTTGGCCACTCAACTTGGCTGATCAGTGCTTAAAATTGGCAACTGTCATGCAATGTAGCCAGCCAAGTTTAAGCTGCTAACCACTAATATTCAGCAGAGAGTTGGCTATCTCCTGCTGAATATTAGCAGTTTGCAGGCCAAACACTGTTTAAACAGCCAAGAGCCGTATCTGGCTGGTTAAATAGTGCTGAATATTGGGCCTGTGATGTTTTGGTGAAATGATTGCCCTAGAGATGATCAGCCTTTGAGAGTGGTTGGTGAGAACATACAGTTTAAGAGGTTCTGATCTCTTAAGGCCAAATTATTGAATGATCTCCAGGACATCTTTTAATAGAAAAGTGATCCCAGCCTGGTTCATCACCATGCCCTGCTGCAGACACAACTGGCCTTGAAATAGAGTAGTAGTCAGAATGTTAAACATAGTTTATCTACCTCTTTCTGATGATACACTGGTTTGAAGTGGGATGAAAGTGGAGGGGGCCCATTGACTGAACTACTTTACTGTATATTGCACAGGATTCATGATCCAACATCTGCCAAGATCCGAGAAGTGAGGTGGATGGGTTTTAGTTCTGATTCCACGAGACAATCAATCTCAAAGAGTTTCCATCCTCCATCTGTCGGAGTCAGAATGCCTCTCAATTCAGCAAGGATGTGCTGACAGAGGTAATCCTGAGGTTAGTGATCATAGGAGATCTTAACATATATATTGAAATTACAGATAGCACCACAACTGCTTTCCTTGATATGATGACAGCTCTAGGATTCATATAGATGATCAAATCTATAAACTATGAAAAGGACCATACAGTATACTAGACTTGGTGTTCTGCAAAGGGGTCAACATCTTTGAACAGCACCTACTGCACATGCACATGTAACTACCAATGATTGGTGTCTAGGGCTTCTTAAATAAGGGCCATAGTTTGCTCTGAAAAGTTTGTATGGTTTCAACTCATGGAATTAACAGCAAAAGGTATAGGGGGGATCCTCGGGCCTTGTACCTTTCTGCAGACTAAATTCCTCTAAGGGGAGGTCATTTACTGAAATTCATTTAGAGCAGTGGTCTCAAACTCAAACCCTTTGCAGGGCCACATTTTGGATTTGTAGGTACTTGAAGGGCCTCAGAAAAAATAGTTAATGTCTTATTAAAGAAATGACAATTTTGCATGAGGTAAAACTCTATAGTTTAGAAATCTTTCCTTTTGGCTAATTCTTAATAATAATATTGTCATTTATAGCTAAAGAGACCTATGATCAAGAAACTGTTTTATTTTACTTTTGTGATAATGATAAACATACCGAGGGCCTCAAAATAGTACCTGGCGGGCCGTGAGTTTGAGACCACTGATTTAGAGGTTTCCAAATGCAAAGCTTTAATGGAAGCCAGGAGCCCTTCACCCATATATAGATGTTCCTTTAATCCCAACTTCACCCTATCAAACACTTTTCCAGCATCTGGTGCAGAACACATGGTCTTCTGGTGCTGACAACATATACAGTATGATGTTTACAGCCTTTTGACATTATCCCACTTTGGCCTCTCGTTAATAAAACCTGTTTGGTCTAGGCATCACCCCTTCCAATCTTTTTACTAACACTTTAGCAAAAAAAATGTCATGTCACATTTCAGTACGGTGATGAGTTGATAGATCTCACATCATCTCTTAGGTTTACCTATCTTGCACACAACCTCTATGCTTTCCCCATACATACAGTAGTCTTTGAAAGGGAGGTACACAAGAACATCATTCAACAGTCTAACTAACACTGGGGTAGCACTCTCCCCCAAAGCATGCCCTGGCAGGCTCTTTTCTCCCGCCACCTTGCCTTTAGATAGAGATTTAATTGCAAGAAGATCTCTAGCACACTAATGGGTTTGTTTAAAAATAAATGTCTTTTGATCCCTCAATTTTGTCAAAGGGGACACAGCAAGATATTTCAAAACATCATCTTTATTTTGTGAACCTTTTGGCTTGTACAGATGTTTGTAAAAGTTTTTGATTTCTCTAGCAATTTCCCCATTTGATCTAACCACTCCCCCTCCCATCCCTTAGTTTCTTTTACTAATCAAATACTATTTTTTTTTTTCAACTGCTAGGTGCAATAGCATTTACTGGGGTAGGCCTTTATTCTGTGAGTGAAAAAATATATTTCTCCTATTTGTCTTAAATGTATATCCATGCAACTTCATTGAGTGCTTCTTTCCTTTCCCCCACCCATGGTCGTCTTCTTCTGCCTCCGCATTATCTGGTAACTTCAGGGTTTGAAAGAGGAGAACAAAGCCCCCCTCACCCCTCCATCTGGTGACTTTAAGGTTTGAAAGAGGGGGAGCGGGCATAGCTGCCCCTCCCCCCCGGTGCTTTTTTCCTTACTTCACCTACCCATGGACGTTTTTGAGAAATGTTTGTCCATGTGCCAACTTAGGCCGGTTTTTGGACATTTTTCTCTTTCGATTATGAGCCCCCAAATGTTTTGGACCTCCACTGTGGTTTGTTGGTTCTACACTTGTGTGTGGAGTTTTTCTCCTGGTTTCAGTTCTGATTTCATACCTACCTGCCTAACATACATAAAATGATCTTTCTTAACCTAGTCCTTAAGGTATACCAAGTCCCTTTGCGTTTTCAGGATATCCACCATAAATATGCATGAGATAGATTTGCATACCAAGGAGGAAGTGCATGACAATCAATCATATGCCTATTCATGGTGGATATTCTGAAAACTTGAAGGGGCTTGGTGTGCCCTAAGAACTAGATTAAGAAGGCCTGTCCTTGAAGAGCAGATTTAGAAAAGGCTGACTTGCTTGTACTTGGAAAATATGAGCACACCTTTATACTTGTTCTTTGGCGTACACAAATATGCTGGTTCAGTCTGCAAGCATTTTATAACATATGTACATTATTTTCCTCCTCCCCCCACAACCATGAATGCCTCCAACCTATGTGCATGTGAATAGGTTTAAGAGCATATACAAAATATTTCAGGTTTTACTCATGGAAATGACTTTCAAATGACCCCAAGAAGTGTAAGTTTATACAAGACATATAGATGGGAAGTCCAATAAAAGTGCCTTTTCTAAGTTTTTTTATTTTTATTTTTAGAACATAGGATTTATGTGCCTTTATAAGATAGGCTCCCCAAACCAGTCCCATAGTACTCAAATGCCAACAGACAAATTTATACCTGCTCCAAGGAATGTGCAATTGTGTGTATTTGCTCTATGCATATACACATCTATTTGATCAAATATGCCTGTCTAACAAAAAAGGCAAGGCCGGTGTCTTTTCAACCAATGATCAGTCTGGATTTTAAAAAAAGTGGTCCCCACTGGAATCCTGGTTTCGGCATATAGGGGACAACTTCCTCAGGGGACACTTTGCTGAAGGACGCTGAGAGCAAAAAAAGCTCTTGTGCAGTCAAACCACGATGTTCAACATCTCTTCTTCTCTGACCTCTGGGCCGCATCCAGAGGGCCTCCAAACATGCGCAGATGGATATGACATCATCTGAGGCTTCAGCTGTGGACATCTGGTAACCCTAGCAGTGGTGCAGCAAAGGTGAGAGGTGCCCGGGGCAGTGGTGCCCTTCCTCTCCTTCCATGCCGCCCTGCCACTCGCACACGCCCCTCCCCTTCTCCCATACCTCTAACTTTTTCGGCGTGAGCAGTATTGCAAACTGGCTGCCCACGTCGATGCCGGCTCTCCCTCTTGTCCAGAAGTGACATCATCAGGAGAGCCAACGCAGGCGCGAGCAACAGATTGGAGTTGCTGCTCATGCTGGAGAAGAGCTAGAGGTATGGTGGTGGTGGGGGAGTGAAGGGGGAACAGAAAGGAGGATGGGTGCCAGCAACCCCACCAAAATGGCACCCAGGGCCGACTGCCCCATCGCCCCCCCCCCCCTTACTACGCCACTGAATCCTAGCTCTTCATACATCCTATGGCTGGTAGCAGAGGGCCTGGCTATTGTAGAGCAAGTCCCTCAGCGATCATCCCAGCCCTGAAGGATGACCTGGCATTTGAGTACTAGCAACTTCTATGCTAGAAAAAAATGCAAAACCTTTGCTCTGTCACCCCTCATCCTCTTAGAATCAGGGTCTAAACTCTAGTTCACTGCGTTGGGTCCTAACTTCAGCCCATCCAGTTTATTCACGAGCCTCCTATGATTTAAATTTTCCATTTAGATGTTTTACTTTTAAGTTAGATGTTCCTTTCCTCTGACCTCCTTTACTGGGCACACCTTCCCTAGTAAGGAGAAGAAACCTAGGGCTTAGAATAATGAGCTGAGAACTGCAGATGCCAGGATTCTAATCCCAGTGACTTTCCTTGTAACTTTGGGTAAGCTCTATTGCCTCAAGTACAATCATGGCTAGGCAGTGATTTTCAGCAGCATTATCCGGATAATGCCACTGAAACCTATAACATACCATCCCAGAAAGCACCAGGGTCATCCATGGGTGGAGAGAAGGAAGTTTCCGAAGTTATGCGCTAACTAAAGGCTTGCTATTGAGTTGATAATATCACAGCTATTCACATAACACCAGCACTGACTGTCTTATTAAGATATTCAGCCCTTGCACTATCCAGATTGAATCCAGCTATTGTGACCAGTGTTTAAAAGAAACAATGACTACTTCTGGTAAATATTTAGCCATCAAAATATAAGTCCTCAGGGGACAGGAAAATGCCTATTGTGCCTGAATGAACTCACATTCAGCTACCACTGGAAAGGTAGAGAAATTCAGAATTCCAATTCCTGGTTTCTCAGGATAACTAAAATATATAACTATACCATAAAACAAAGCCACTGCATGCCTAGAAATGCTTAAACATATCATGAATATTCTGGAATCCAAACCTGACTGTTACACTTGTTGTGCAGAGTTTTACACAATTAAATTAATCATTTCCATTCTGAGGCTCGGTTTGTTTGTAGAGCCCTAGAGAACCTGGATCTATTATACATACAGTATGTGCCTCATTTTGAGCCCGCAAACTTCCACAGTGCAGAGAAGAGAGAAAAAAAAAGAATGAAATTATTGATTTATCTTTAATTTAACTCAGAATTTCTATTATCTGTGGCTAGCACCATGTTCCTGCCAGGAGCCAGAGCCAGAGAGTGAGGGAGAGAGACAAACACAGCATCAGGAGTACAAAGAAATAGATAAAAAGCCAAACCCAGAAACAGATGTGACACAGGAGTAGGAAGAGAGGAGGGAGAGGAAATGAGGGGGAAAAGATAATATAAACCGAACAAATGGGACGGAGATGAAAGACAGAAAACAAGTATCGGGATATGCTAGTCAGTCTCAGTTCTTCTTAAACCAACCCACCCTTTTGTTTTTTTTACCTTGCTTGTTCTCTTTTCTTTTAGCATATGTAGTTCTTCCCCGCCTACCCCAGTGTCTCAGTACATCATATAAACCCTAAAATAATGTGTATGTATTTTAACATTGTATAATTTTTATTTTTGTAATTCGCCTAGAAACCTAGGAATAGGCGATTATATCAAATTTTAATAAAACTAATAATAAAAACCAAACTAGGATACACTAGTTCAGAAGGAGGGCTGCAGCTGGGCTAGACTGCTTTTTTCTTTTTTAATCTTTATTAAATTTCTAAACTACCATTGTGCAAACAAACAATTTCAATATACATATTACTCAAAATGCACATTAAACTTATAAACATTAATGCACAACTATTCTCCCCCCCCCCAATAATCATAAAAAGTACATAGCTATAGGAAACTATCCATAAATTCCCCAAATGAAATTCCAATGCAAATCCCTCCCTCCCCCCTCCCACCCACCCTGCTAGACTGTTTTTATGGACATGGAGCTCCCTTAATCACATGCCGGCTTAAGAGCATTGCTTTGCATAGCATGCTAACGCCAGAGGTTACCTGGCTCTGGTGATATACACACTGTTTTCACTGGAACCGAATTTTACAAGATGAAGCTAAATTTAGAGCCCATCAAATACAAAATAGCATTCATTATTTCAGCACCGTTATGAGAACATGTGAGAACTCTCATGGAGTGTGATGACCAATTCGATGATTATACTGGTTGATTGCCTCAGGCTGAGTAACATACTAAATGTCAAAAGAAAAAAGACCTGCACAGTCCATTCAGTCTGCCTGACAAAGCAGCCAGAGCCACATTATTATTATGGTTACATCATAGCCAAATTCATTATTAATACACAACTAAACCAATAAACCAACAATATTACTAATTAACAACATTTTACTCCTATTTTCAACCTTAAGAAGCTCTCCCCTCCCCTACTAAAATATGATACGCACAACACTCATAGCATATGATATGAGTACCAATCACTTTACTGCTATCTGAACACCATAAATGCTTCTCCTGTTTTCCAAAGTCTTTCCACACTGAGCTGGAGATTGCTCAGGAACATTTGTGGTGTTCTGCCGGTCTTGCTAGAGATATGGATAAATTATGTAGAGCCTCAGGTGTAAAAAAATCCTGGAGGCTCCTTTAAAAAGTAGAGTACATGGGACTAAAATGTGAGCAATAGGACTTTAGGAGAGTATGTAAGCAGAATGCTCCTTAAAACTAAACTAAACTAAACCTTAAGTTTATATACCGCATCATCTCCACGGATGTTGTGGAGCTCGTCACGGTTTACAAGAACTTAAAATATAGGAAGAGAAGGAAAAAAAAGGTTTACATGAACTTATATATAGAAGAGAAGAGTAAGGGGGGATAGAATTACATTTTAGTGAAAAGCCAGGTTTTCAGTTGCTTGCGGAATAATTGGAGGGAGCCCAGGTTCCGCATCAGGGTAGTAAGGTCGTTCCAAAGACCTGTGATTCTGAAGAGAAGGGATTTTCCTAGTTTGCCTGCATAGCGAATACCGTGTAGAAAGGGGAAGGATAATTTATACCTTTGGGCGGGTCTGGTAGAGTCAGGACTTGAGGAGTTATAAGATAGTGGGATTAAGGGAGGAAGGATGCCGTGAATGATCTTAAAAGCCAGGCAGGAGCATTTGAAATGGATTCTGGAAATCACTGGGAGCCAGTGAAGTTTGGCTAGGAGTGGGGAAACATGGTCAGACTTGCGTTTTGCAAAGATCAACTTGGCTGCAGTATTCTGGATTAGCTGGAGTCTTTGAAGCCTTTTTTTTATAGGCTTAAGTAGATGGCATTGCAGTAGTCTAATTTGGAGAGGATGATGGATTGGACAAGGACGACGAAATGTTGTTGGCGAAAATAGGATCTTACTTTCCTCAGCATGTGGAGGCTGAAAAAGCATGATTTAGCCAAGGAGTTGAGGTGGTCATTGAGGGAGAGAGAAGAATCGATAATGATGCCAAGGACCTTGCTTGAGAACTCAAGCTGCAGTGCAGCGCCTGAGGGTAGTGCGAAGAGGGTGGGCAGATGTTCTAATTTTGGGCCGAGCCAGAGTAATTTTGTTTTTGATTCATTCAATTTCATCTGTACCGAGAAGGACCAGGAATGGAGTCTCATTATGCAAGCTGTAATGTTCTCGTGGAGGTTGGTGAGGTTCTGGTCTGTCTCAAGGAGGACAAGGATGTCATCAGCGTATGTGTAGATTGTTTCAAGGGGGGATAATTGGAGGAGTTTCAGGAAGGATGTTAAAGAGAATAGGGGACATTTCCAAAGTCTCAGCATAATATTTGCTGTTCAGTTAAATGTGGCCCATTCTATCTAATCCCTCCAGCCATACATCTTCTCAGTCATGGCCCTGCTGTCTTAACTTAAAACCTCTTCTTTGTTTTTTGTTCTTGTTAGTTAGCTTTACAAAAGATCGCAGAAAGAGGAAGACAGGCAAAAATATCTTGAAAAGTTAAGAGAAGCAGGTAGAGTAGTCAGGAAAGCAAAGATACAGCTGGAAAAAAATTAGCCAACACAGTAAAATGGTGAGACAATACATTTTTTAGATATGTTAGTGATAAGAGGAAGTGCAAAAGTGGAGTTGTGAAACTCAAAAGTGAAGGGGAAAAATAAGAAGCTGATTAGTTTAACAAATATTTATGTTCTTTGTTCACAGCTGATGGGCAGGGAGCAGGACTGCCGAAGACAAACACAAATAGAAATGGAGATATGGTAAATCTTGAATGGTTTTCAAAGGACTGTATTCCTGAGGAGCTAGCTAAACTAAAGGTAGACAAAATGATGGGGCCAGTTGATGTATATCTGAGGGTACTGAAAGAACTTAGGGAAATTCTGGTAGCTCCGCTGGCTGACCTTTTCAATGCTTCTCTAGTCAGGAGTGGTACTGGAGGACTGGAGAAAGGCAGATGTGATCCCTCTCCACAAAAACGGAAGTAAGGAAGAGGTAGGGAACTACGGACTGGTAAGTCTGACTTCTGTGGTAAGTAAATTAGTGGATACTACACTTGATCTTAGCCAAAAGGCCAAGAAGTGATAAATTAGTGGAAATGCTTTTAAAACAGAGGATAGTGAAGTTTCTGGAATCCAGTTAATTGTCAGACATATCTGATCAATTTCTTTGACTGGGTGACCAGAGAGTTGGATAGAAGGAGAGAGCTAGGTGGCACAGATGTCTAAAAATAAACTGAGTTCCCTTGGTATAGGTTCCAAAGTGACGGACTAGGCTAGGAACTGGCTAAGTGGAAGGCAACAGTGCTCACTTTGAAGAAAGGGATGTTACCAGTGGTGTACCACAAGGTTCAGTACTTGGGCCTGTTCTTTTTAACATTTTTCTAGGTGATATTGCTGAAAGGCTGTCTGGTAAGCTAGAAATGTAAAAAAGGAGATACAGCTTTTTTCAGGTTTATTAGTAAAAGGAGAAAGGCTAAAAAAGAAAGAGTTGTAAGACTGAAAGAAGCTATGTATCACTCGGAACCTGAGCTCTCTCCAACTTTTCCGCAAACATCTGAAGACCTGGCTATTCTCTAAATGTGATACTTACTCCATCTCTGGCATTCTAAGCCCTCTAAAAACTCTTCATACTTGGACCTCTAACCCTTTATTGCAGTTCCTTTCTATCCCATCTCCTGTAAACCGTGCCGAGCTCTACGAATGTGGAGATGATGCGGTATACAAACCTAAAGTTTAGTTTAGTTTAGTTTAGTATCACTATGTGGAGAGGAAAAAGCAAACATACTAAACAAATACTTCAATTCGTGTTCATAGAAGAAAATTCTGGAGAAGGCCCGCTATTGGCTGGCAAAGTTACACATGAGAATGGAGTAGATACCGCACCATTCATGGAAGAAAGTGTTTATGAACAATTTGAAAAATTGAAGGTGGACAAAGTTTTGGGACCGATGCGCTGGGGAGGGCTTCGATGGGAACTCCAGTAATTTGGGACATGAGGACAGATCTGGGCAGATTTTTATGGTCTGTATCCTGCAAATGATGAGATGGTTTGGATAGGCTGGCATGAGCTTCGATGATAACTCTAGTAGTTGAAACCTAAGGACAGTATCGAATGGACTTCTATGTCTATGGCCCAGAAATATCAAAGAAAAAAGATAGTTTAATTTAATCATGAATTTATAATGCATGCAACTATTGGGCCTTTATTTGCTGTCATTTATTATGTTACTATGTAAGGTTTGCCTCTTTGTGGATGATATAAAAATCTGCAATAGAGTAGACACACCTAATGCTGTGGAAAACATAAGGAAGGACCTAGTGAAACTTGAGGAATGGCCTGAAATTTGGCAGCTAAGATTTAATGCTAAGAAGTGCAGGGTAATACATTTGGCCTGCAAAAATCCAAGGGAACAGTACAATTTAGGGAGTAAACAACTTTTGTGCATGAAAGTATTTCTTCACCGAAAGGGTGGTTGATCATTGGAAAGAACTTCCACTGCAGGTGATTGAGGCCAGCAGCGTGCCAGATTTTAAAAGTACATGGGACACGCATGTGGGATCTCTAGGGGGGTAAAGTCGAGGGGGTGGGTCATTAGAGTGGGCGGACTTGATGGGCTATGGCCCTTTTCTGCCGTCATTTTCTATGTTTCTATGTTTCTATGAAAGAGGAGCAGAACTAGAGTGCAATAGTAGATGGTATGGATAGACCGACTAGAAAGGTCATATGGACTTTATCTGCCTTCATTTTTCTCTTTCTGTGTTATCCTCAAATACATTGTAAGTGCCAAGAAGAAGGAACTGTTGATTAGGTGTCTCTGTAGAGGTGGAAATAGCTAGACCAGGAGTTGCAAGGTAACTCTGTAGTTCAAATAAACAAAAATGTTTCTTTTCTTTTATTTCATTTTTTTATTTCTGCTATTTGATGTTGTAGTGTGTTCTTGTGTTTTCTATTTTATTGTAAGTACTTTGATACGTATTTGTTATTTTATTATTTCTTTATCTCATTGTAGTCCCCACTGACATTTTATGTTTGGTGGTAAATCAAATTAGCTAACTCACTCAGGGGAGGATTCTTAAACTTACCATGCCTGTAACGATGGTTTAGCAAGGCAGTATTTTACCGGCCAATTATCATAACGGCTCACTGTGGTCTCTTCCAAGCTTCCTGGCAGACTCTGCCATGCAAATGTATTACAATGAGGTCATAAATATTAAAGTGGTAGCAAAATGGGCTCATCAATATTTAAAGGAGCACTCGTGGGGATTCTCTATGACAGGGGTGCCCACACGTTTTTTGGCTTGCGAGCTACTTTTAAAATGACCAAGTCAAAATGATCTACCAACAATAAAATTTTAAAAACCACAAAGCACACTGTACGCAGAGAAAATGTTAATTATCATTTGTATTCGTTTTTTTTTTTCCAGAGGTTAAGGCAGATGACTTTAAAATATACAATGTCACCTCAGTAACAACTACAGTATACAAAAATAGACAAATATACCCCCTCCCCTTTTACTAAACCGTGATAGTGTTTTTTAGCGCAGGAAGCTGCACTGAATGCCCCTCGCAGCTCCCGACGCTCATAGGCTTCCTGCACTAAAAAGAACGATCGCGGTTTAGTAAAAGGGGGCCATAGTGCAAAATATAGACAGCAGATATAAATTCTCAAAAAATTTGGTTATATCACAAATCACAAAATTATAAATGGTTGCAGTTGAAGCAGGTAATTCAGGAGGGATTCCCTGAATGGAAAAATCTTAGTAATCAGTATAGTTTGCCAATCTTATGTTTTCAGGTGGACTTCCTGGGACAGCAGGCCGCTCAGTGGTATAAATTAATATCTGGATTTTTGAATAAGAAACCAAAGACTGGTCTGCGTGACATTTGGATCATTGAGATAAATGGGATGGGATGTACAGCATCGGCATCTATGAGACAAACTTGGGGTTTTTTTTATTACTTAGAGCATTTTGGACCCCAGTTCGTTTACAGAAATTAGATAGTTCTAAGTCTAATAGATGCTGGCATTGTCATCTTGAAGCTGGGACTTTGGATCATTTACTGTACTATTATCCATTGATACTTAGATTTTGGAATTCCATTTGGGGGTCAAATGAATAATTTACTGGAAAATCCGGTGGCATTATCGTATGATACTATGTTATTTGGTACATCAATGAGAGCTAAATATCTTCTAATAATAATAAACTTTTGCTCATTATGACAGGGGTTGCCATACAGCAAATTATGAAAAACTGTAAAAATTGGAATCGGCTGAATTATAATTTTTGGTGGAATTCATTATGCCACATCTTTAAAATGGAGCGGGTGATAGCCATTCAGCAGGGGCATTTTAAGAAATTTAGAGATGTTTGTGAGCCATTAACAAAATATAGTACAAAATGAATATTATTTTTTTCCCTTTGTACATACACGTCCAGGGTGGGGAGGGGGGTGAGGATACTTCATGTTTTCTTATGCTTAAGAACACTTGTTGGGTATAAGGGGGGGGGAGGGATATTTGATGTGAATTAGACTTTGATGGAATGTTAAGTGATGTTAAAGTGTAAAGTGATTGTATCTTATGTTGCACTTATTGAAAGTTTTAAAAATGAATAAAGAATTTAAAAAAAAAATTTCTCAAAATGGACACATTTTGATCACTAAATTGAAAATAAAATCATTTTTCCTACCTTTTTGTTTGGTGATTTCATGAGTCTCTGGTTGCACTTTCTTCTTCTGTATATCCAATATTTCTTTCTTTCTGCCCCCTCCTCTTTTCTTTCTGTTTCTCTTTCTTTCTCTCTCCCACTGCCCCCTCTTTATTTCTGTCTTTCTTTCTCTCTCCCTCCTGCCTTCCTGTCTTTCTTTCTCTCTCCTCCTGCCCCCCCAAGCCATCACATAATTTCTCCACTTCCCCAATTCTTTCTCTCTCCCTGCCCCCCCACCCCCAAGCCACCATGCCGATTTCTTCCTGCTTCCCCAAGCCAGGCCTGGTGTGTACAAGCACCGGACCACAAGCCTTTACCTCCGACGTCAATTTTGATGTTGGAGAGGAAGTTCCAGGCCAGCCAGGCAGCGATTGGCTGGCCCAGAACTTCCTCTCCGATGTCAGAATTGATATTGGAGGTGAAGGCTTGTGGGTCCAGTGCTTGTATACGCCAGGCCTAGCTCGGGGAGGCAGGAAGAACAAGATCGACTCGCATTGCCTTTGTGATCTACTGGTCGATCGTGATCGACCATTTGGGCACCCCTGCTCTATGATCACCAGATGATTCCCCAAGCATGGCGCCAGCTTTTGATTACCAAAAATTTCCAACTGGTCCAGGGGTGCAAAGCACGTCTTAAGTGTGTGTTTCTGGCTGTGGCTCATAAAATAAAAAATTTTAAAAACACCACATAAATTATAGTAGTTTTTTTAGGGGGAAAATCTCAAAAGTGTGCATTAAAGGTGTGTCTTATGCATACTTGTTGTTAGCCGACACTTGCATTTCCTCTCCCTTCCCCTTCGTCCAATAGCACTGGCATGCCTATAATTGACACAATGACATAGCATATATTGTGCTCTAATAAGGCATGCACACGATATGCTGCTCTTAGGCTTGCACGAATGTCCTAGTTTACTTGATACACGAGTATAACACACACATAAGTTTTAACTCTGCCCACAGGTAAACACATTCATTTTAATATATGTGGCATAGCTTTTCCCAACACATGCACACATGTATGCCTCTTACCATGATCTATTCTGTGCATGTGCCAATCGCTATCATCAATGACCCCTCATGTAAATTTGGCAACCCTCCATGAACCTCATTTGCATACATGGTTTTTCAAGAATGACTTGTCTTTTTGAAATCATTGCATATACAGCCTGTTGGATTTTACTGCCAATTTTAGAGAATCTTCCTCTCATTAGGAAGTCCTAATCCATAGCCTCTCACATTACATCCTATCTCCAACAATTACACTGGCTGACAGTTGCTTTCAGAGTTCAGTACAAAGCAGTGATGATTTGCCACCAATTCCTATATGGCACTAAACCTGAACTATTTAAGAGTAAGATGGCTAACTATCTACCAAATAGATCATTGCGCTCTGAGAACTCAGCCATACTAAAGGCAAATGTCAATCCAAAATATGTTGAAACCTTCGCAATGACCTTTTGTTGTGCAGGGGTTAAACTGTTGAGCTCACCTGTTGGTCAAATATGGAAATGTGGTGAAAAAGGCGCATTTAGGAAACTACTTAAAACACAATTGTTTGTAAATGCCTTTTTTTAGATATTGATTCCTCATGACTGCTGACTTCTGAGAATCTGTTCATAATTGTTTGTATAGGCCTTTGTTAGCATTGATTTTTGTATTGCTGATTCTCCAAGGACTTGTTTATTTATGTTCATGTGTTTTTATTATGTTTTACAAACCTATGTATGTAATATCATCTCAGTGAATAGCCAACATGTAGGGCCACCAGTATTTTTTTCTTTTCAGTAGACAGGCCTAGTGCTCCCCAGATCTCTTATGTTTGCAACACTAGACTTTCTCCATTCATCGGTGGTCTTTGTGACCAGAAAACGTTGCTGTGATAGCAGCTAGCTGAGCGCCAACTTGAGAGCTAAAAGAACTTCAGCGATAACCTTTCAATAAAGAGGCTCAAGGTAGCGACAGCAGACAAACAGAGGCCTTAGAGAAATTGCTGTAATTCCTGCAGGAAGGCTGAGGTGCATGATTTATAGAAATTTAAGTGAACCATAAACAATATGAAAGGAAAGTTTCAACAATCAACTGCTCCGTTAGGTTGTAATTGTTATATCGACTTCTGATACCTTAAGCAATCATCTTTGGCCTGCCCTCAACAACAATAATTGCAAACTTAATGACAGTATATTGGCTAATCATACTTAGGTTTATATTTTTATCTATATAGACACAGAGAGGGCAAAAATGAAAATACTTTCATAGGCAAAATTGCATTTTACCCACAGAAATGAGATCTTTGGTTATTGCCCAACCTCACTGTAGAAGTGGAGAGGTCACAGATTGGAGCAACATGTATAAAGACATCTATACGCAGTGTTTCTACTGTAAAGAAATTATCCACAGAGAAAGCAAATCTCTGTAGGTAATTTTTTTCTTATGCAATAAGGAAAGGAAAGCAATAGCCTCTAGTTGAAAGGAAAAAACACAATTTGAAGTGTCTGTATACAAATGCTAAAATAGGAGAGTTAGAGTATATAGCACTGAATGATGAGATATACCGTGTTTTCACCCATGTACCGTGCACCCGTGTAAAACGCGCACATGGGTATAGTGCGCGGGGAACAGAAATTTATGTAAAAATTTTTTTACTATAGCACGCACATGCGTATACCGTGCATGCCGCCCCGACTCTCCGTTCACCGCCCCCGACTCTCCTCTCGCCGCTCCGACTCTCCGTTTGCCGCCCCGACTCTCCTCTCGCCGCCCCCCGACTCTCCGTTCGCCGCCCCAACTCTCCTCTCGCCGCCCCGACCTCTCCTTTCTGAAGGACCGCTCACACCCCCACCCGAAGGACCGCTCGCACCCCCACCCGAAGGACCGCTCGCACCCCCACCCCGAAGGACCACTCGCACCCCCCACCCAAAGGACCGCTCGCACCCCCACAGCCTCCCCCCCTCCCTACTCCTACATGGAGAAGCTGCCTACCATTGTTTATGGATGCCAGTGAGCCCAGTTGCTTCCTCTGCCGGCGGTCCTGCCCCTTCTCTGAGCCCTGCGTGCGCTGCTTCCTCTTCCAGCGGTCCCGCCCTTTCTCTGACATCATGTACAACTCGCTCATGCGTATAACGCGCATGGTTATGCACGGTTTGTAAAATTGTGTATAACGCACGCGTTATATGCGTGAAAATACGGTAATAGGCATCTTGTAGACCTGGTGGAAGAAGGACAATCAATTATATCGCAAGGACAGAGTGGATCAAATTGAAGGGGGGTTGTGCTATATGTTAATGAGGGAATTGAATCAAATCAAATAAACATTCTGCATGACATAGATAGCAGTGTGGATCCTTTTGGATAGGACATTCCATATGTGAAGGGAAGGAATATAAAGGTAGGGTTATATTATTGTCTCTCGGGACAAAATGAGTAGACAGATGAAGAAATGTTTTCAGAGATTAGGAAAGCTGAAGAAATGGGCAACAGTATACCAAATTACCAAATTAATAGGGAAGAGTATGTAAAATCAGCAAGTAACAAAGCTCATACTCTAGAAACAAATATATCTATAGAACCCCCTACAATTCCACTCAGTACTGCCAAATAATCACTCACAGATAGAGAAAATGCACCACCGCAATCATACACCACACACTAAATTCAAAGCATTTAAGGAATGGAAAAGGTCAAAACGGATGAAAACTGGAACAAGCACAAACAACATCAACGCAGGTGCCATAAGGTGGTAAAAGGGGCCAAAAGAGACTACGAGGAAAAAATAGTCAAGGAGGCGAAGAACTTCAAGCCGTTCTTTCGATATATTAAGGGGAAACGACCTGCAAAGGAAGTGGTGGGACCGTTGAATGACCATGGAATAAAGGGAGCACTAAAGGAGGACAAAGCAATCGCTGACAAACTGAACACATTTTTTACATCTGTATTTACCGAAGAGATGTACACAGCATACCGGAACCCATCAGGCTATATGCTGGAAACGAAGATGGAAAGCTGACAGGATTGACGGTCAGTCTAGAGGAGGTATTTAGGCAGACTGATAGGCTTAAGAGCGATAAATCCCCAGGACCAGATGGCATCCATCCGAGGGTCATCAAGGAACTGAAAGGGACCATAGCTGAACTGCTTCAACTAATAGCCAATCTGTCGATCAAATTGGGAAAGATTCCGGAAGACTGGAAGGTGGAGAATGTTACAACCGATCTTCAAGAAAAGTTTGAGGGGAGATCCCGGGAACTACAGACCAGTGAGTCTGACCTCGGTACCGGGAAAGATGGTTAGAGTCACTGATAAAGGGCAGCATCATTGATCACCTTGACGGAATCACCTTGACGGGCTAATGAGGACCAGTCAGCACGGTTTTAGCAAAGGCAGATCGTGTTTGACGAACTTGCTGCACTTCTTTGAGGGAGTAAACAGACAGATAGACAAGGGCGATCCATTCAACATTGTATATCTGGATTTTCAGAAGGCGTTCGACAAGGTTCCGCATGAACGACATACTTCGGAAAATTGCAAGCCATGGAATTGAGGGTGAAATACTCACATGGATTAAAAACTGGCTGGAGCATAGGAAACAGAGAGTGGGGGTAAATGGACAATACTCGGACTGGAAGAGCGTCACCAGTGTGGTGCCGCAGGCTCGGTGCTTGGACCTGTGCTCTTTAACATCTTTATAAATGATCTGGACATAGGTACGACGAGCGAGGTGATTAAATTTGCAGGTGATATGAAGTTATTCAGAGTAGTAAAGACGCAGGGGGATTGCGAAGATCTGAATCGTGACATAATCAAGCTCGAGGAATGGGCATTGACATTGCAGATGAGGTTCAACGTGGATAAATGTAAAGTGATGCATGTCGGTAACAAAAATCTCATGCATGAATACAGGATGTCCGGAGTGGTACTTGGAAAGACCTCCCAGGAAAGGGACTTGGGAGTTCTGATCGACAAGTCGATGAAGCCGTCCACATAATGTGCGGCAGCAGCAAAAAAGGCAAACAGAATGTTAGGAGGGGATCATGAACAGATCAGAGAAGGTTATCATGCTGCTGTACCGGGCCATGGTACACCCTCACCTGGAGTACTGCGTCCAGCATTGGTCGCCGTACATGAAGAAGGACACGGTACTACTCGAAAGAGTCCAGAGAAGAGCGACTAAGACGGTTAAGGGGCTGAAGGAGCTGCCGTACAGCGAAAGATTAGAGAAACTGGGCCTCCTCTCTTGAACAGAGGAGATTGAGAGGGGACATGATCGAAACATTCAAGGTACTGAAGGGGATAGACTTAGTAGCTAAGGACAGGTTGTTCACTTTCTCCAAGGTAGGGAGAACAAGAGGGCACTCTCTAAAGTTGAAAGGGAATAGATTCCGTACAAACGTAGGAAGTTCTTCTTCACCCAGAGAGTGGTAGAGAGCTGGAACGCTCTTCCAGAAGCTGTTATAGGGGAAAACACCCTCCAAGGATTCAAAACAAAGATAGACAAGTTTCTACTGAACAAGAACGTGCGCTGGTAGGGCTAGTCTCAGGGTGCTGATCTTAGACCAAAGGGTCGCCACGTGAGCAGACTGCTGGGCATGATGGACCACTGATCTGACTCAGCAGTGCCAATTCTTATGTTCTTATGTTCAGAAACAGAGGTAACCTTTGCCAGTACTTTATATCAAAAGTAACAAATATGCTGCTGTAACTACGGTATATGCATTTCTACTTGCCTGCCCTAGGTGTGTATGTGTGTATTTTCATTTTCACAAGGCACCTGCCTGTGTTATGTTTTTTGTCTATGTACATGCCTTAGGCTATGCCTCTGCTTTATGGCTGTCACATCTGTGTCATTCTGCAACTGCATTAGTATATTTGTGTCAGTCTGTCTGTATTCCCAGTAATGGAATCCCTACTGGAGCATAACATTCCAGATTGTTCCAGTGCAACCTTTCACTGCAAACACATTTCAGTTCCCTTATTGTTACTTAGGCAGCAAGGCCACTCCATGCATGCATGGTGGGTCTGATTTATTCCTGCCGAGATTACTTATCAATATATTTTATTTAATGCTCCAGTTTTCATGAGCAAATAACCTCCCACATAACCCTTCATCTGTCAGTCTCTGCCAGAAGGATGGCAGCCTCAAAAATAGGTCAGGGATGTGTGACAGAAAGAAGGAAGATGCAAATGGAGGGAAGCCTGTCATAGAATAAAGGATCTTAGCCCTGTGTATTCATTTTCTAAGAGACCATGATAAAAAAAAACAGCCAGGCTGATATTTAAAAGCATTTATCCAGGTTGCTGCGCCTTCTACTTAGATAAATGCTATTAACTTGAAACAATCTGCGATTCTCAGTTAATGCTTATCACCCCAATACGGAGCCTGGACAAAAGGGCAGATAATCTGGATAGTGACGCTATTCAATGCTGCTGTCTTGATAACTATCTGGATAACTTATTTGAAAAAACTATCCTAAGTTATGTGGAAATAGCTAAGAAGAAAAAAAAATTTTAAAAAATTTAAATTGAATCAGGTTGGTCAGACTAGATGGACCATTTGTGTCTTTATCTGCTGTCATCTACTATGTTATGTTACTATGATAATTCAGGGGGTCACTGGATATTCAGCATGGATATCTCGATATTAATTGGTGTTGAATATCCATGTATATATTTACATTCCATGGCTGGTATTTAAGAAAAATACTAACATCCTGTTTAACTATTGACCCATCTTGTTCTCATAAAATCGTTGCTTCATGTGAAGGATTATAAGATTTTGACAACATGGCCTTTTCGTATGCCAGATGACCAACATCTTGCAGTCTGACAAACCCCACAGATAATATAAACATGTAGGGTGTGACACAATAATGAAAGCAGAAAATAAGTGGCTACTGTTAGAAGATAAGAATAGCCTTACTGGGTCAGATCAATGGTCCATCAAGCCCAGTAGCCCGTTCTCACAGTGGCCAATCCAGATCCTTAGCACATGGCCAAAACCCAAGGAGTAGCAATATTCCATACTACTGATCCAGGGCAAGCAGTGGTTTCCCCCATGTCTTTCTCAATAACAGACTATGGACTTTTCCTCCAGGAACTTGTCCAAACCTTTCTTAAAACCAGCTACACTATCTGCTCTGACCACAACCTCTGGCAATGCGTTCCAGAGCTTAACTATTCTCTGAGTGAAAAAAAATTTCCTCCAATTGGTTTTAAAAAGTATTTCCCTGTAACTTCATCGAGTGTCCACTAGTCTTTGTAATTTGACTTTTGAGTATGTCCACATGGGGTGGGAGGATATTTTTAATTTGAATAGGTTAAGGTTATTGGGATAGTCTATGTTTTTTGTGTTTTATTGAATAATCATTGGTGGTGGGTGGGAGAAAATGTTTGGTTATGCATATTTAATCCGCTAGGGATGCAGACACTTCCGCTCACCACATATTAGCTTTCCCACGTATTCACCATTATAGGACCCCCAGGGACCCCTGAAAAAGACTTTTTGTTGAAACGCGGACCGTGTTGGGTCCTGCATGCCCAGCGGATTAGGTTCTTCAAGGCTTTTATGTGGATTACTTTACTTTTATGTGGATGATTTTATTGTACCTTTGGAACTTTGACATTTTCAAATAAAGTCCATTAAGGAACATCGTCATTCCACAGAGTTTCTTTTGGTTTCTTCTGGATTTTCTTTTCTGTGGATATTTTGGGGTCATTTTTTGGGGTTTTCGCTGGTTATGCATATTTGTAAGTTGAATGTGCTTTTATTAACTTATTATATGATATATATTTGTGTATTGCACTTTTGAAGTTTAGAAAATCAATAAAGAATTAAAAAATAAAAATAAAGCATTGGGAAATCATGGTCATTTACAGGAACAATAAGATAAATGTAATAAGATATCATTTCTATAGCGCTGAAAGGCGTATGCAACGCTGTACATTTAACATTCCATAGACGGTCCCTGCTCAGAAGAGATTACAATCTGATTTGGACAGACAGACAGGACATCTCAGGGTTGGAAGTTTCTGTTAGAAGGAATGATGCAATAGGTAAAGGTATCTGACAGTGAGTGGGAGTTAGAAGTTGAATGCAGCTTCAAAAAAAGTGGGCTTTTAGCGTGGATTTGAATACTGCTAGAGACTGAGCATGACGTGTTGACTCTGGAAGCCTGTCCCAGGCAAATGGCGCAGCAAGAAAGAAAGGGTGGAGTCTGGAGTTGGCAGTGAAGGAGAAGGGTACAGATAACAGGGACTTAAATGGAATTGAATAATGGAAATGGGAGACTGCAATCTGTCTTAATTTGTACTGATTCGTGTTGATTTGGGTTTATTTATTTCATATAACAATTTTAGTGGATATGTTTTAGAAATGTTAATTTCTTTGATGCTCTCAAGCTCTGCCAGTGACTGATCTGTGAAATGTGCTATGCCGGGACTTGTATTAAGACCTGCACTAAAATATGACGGTTTGCTATCAGGCCGCTTCAGAGACTTTTCTATCTCTTAAATTTGTTTTATTTTTATTTTTAATTTTTTATCTTCTTTCATTATTTCTATTTTCTATCTCTTTGATTTTTGATCTTGGAAATGTGTTACAATTTTTTTTTTTATTTTAATCAGGTTCTTTAGCTAGATTGTGAGCCTTCGGGGAACATAGGGTAGTTTTTCTCAAGTACCTAATTTCATGTCATTTGAAACATTGTAAACCGCTTAGGTCAGTAAAATGCAGGAGCGGTATATCAAATCTTAAATAAACATAAACAGAGTTCACGGGGAGGGGGGAACATAAGGGGAGATAAGTGAGGAGAGATATTGAGGGGTATTGATACTGAGATATTAAGAGAGATATATTAGTCATGGCTGTGCAGCAGATGTGTGTGTTCGATCTGCAGCAGATTAGCAAGCAAACAAAGGAATCGTGTAGCTTAAGTAGTAGAGGTAGCTGGCAAACAAATCAAATTGCATGGCATTATAAAACCGCTGTGGTCAAAATTCAGAAACATTTGCTGGGGGTTTGGGGTAGGGGGGGATTTGCTTTCCCTTCACTTGAGTTTCCATCATTTTGTGCCATATGAAGGGCTACTTTTCTGTCACTTTCTGCCATTCTGAAAATGGCACCCAAATTTGTGCACCTAAAACTGGACACAATTCTGAGGCCCACGCACAAATTAGTTAATAAGCTCTTACCAGTCGGTTATTGGTTATTAATCATCAATTATTGACATTAATTGGCTCTAATTTGGATTTGCCTGCAAATCTGGCTGCACGGGATTCTATAAAGCTCCACACCCAAATCCAGTCGCACGCAACCTAAAAGAGAGCTTGGCTATGAGAGGGCATGGGCAGGTCAGGGGCAGTGTTACAGAATGTGGGGGTTGTTCACCAGGGTTTACACCAGGTGTAAATCCTCACACTCAACTGCTACCACTATTTAACACTTCTATTGTGCTGAAGGGTGTACACAGCACTGTACATTTTGACATTAAATAGATGGTCCCTGCTCAGAAGAGCTTACAATCTAACTTGGACCTACAGGCATGACATATAGGGTTGGGGGATATAGAACCCAAGGTGAGAGGAGTTGAAAGCAGTCTCGAAGAGGTGGGCTTTTAATTTGGACTTGAACACTGCCAGAGACGGGGCCCACCGTAGGGATTAGGGCACTTTGCTACAGGCATATGGCACAGCAAGAGAGAAGGCACGGAGTCTGGAGTTGGCAATGGAGGAGACCAAGCACAGATAGAAGGGACTTACTAGTTGAATGGTGCTCACGGGGGGGGGGGGGACCTAGAGGGATCTATGTTTTTAAAGAGTGTTCACCCAAAGCACCCTTTCTTTAGCACGGCATGCAAATTTTTCACCTACCTTTTGGCGCAAATTTACTGAATATGGTCCATACTATCGAATGCAATGGCCAAATACCACCTCACAGCCTTCTTTCATTCTTATTTTTTCTCAGGATTTGTTCAAATCTATTTTTCTGGTCATCCCTTTTCACTCAGCCTCTCCCTCTCATTCTTTTGTTGTTTTTAATGTCTGCCTCACATATTCTCTCTTTTTCTTCTCCATCTCTTCATCGCTTTTGCTTACCTCCTATGCACTATATCAATGTACTGGACTGTGATTGAAGAGATTTTTTACTTGCCAGCACCCTCAAGCCACTTTACTGCACTAAATTCTCCTTAAAATGAAATAACCATCCAATCAGTTTTCTAGGAAGACAAAACTTGGAAACACTCAACATTACATGCACACAAGGTCAATTTCAGAAATACACTTCTCCTCCGATATCCGCGGTTTTAGCATCTGTGATTCGGTTATTCGCAATTTTTTTTAGAAACAATTTCCTTTTTTGGACTATTTTTTTTAGCCATCGAGCCTCCCGGAAACCTTACCTGGTGGTCTAGCGGTGAAGTGGGGAACTCATGGCAGCCATTTTGGTGATGGGCTCTGCATGGGGCGGGAGCATAGGAAGATTGCTTCTGCCCCGCTTCACGCTAGACCACCAGGTATGGATCCCGGGAGGCGGGGTGGTCAGAGCTGGCCAAAAAGTTAAGTCCAGCTCTGCACCTAACCCCCGCTGATACGGAGGGAGGAAGTCTAACCATTTATTACATTACAATGCTCTGTTGCCATTGGTTGCAATAGTCTTTATTCAGCTGCCCTGTAATGCAACAGGCAACCATGAGAAATGCTTTTGTCGTGTAATTAAACTTGGATTAGAGAATGACATGGGACAGATTTGTCCCCGTCCCCACAAGTTTTGTCACTGTCCCTGCCCCATTTCTATAAGCTCTGCCTTAACCGCATAAGCATTGAACACATGATTTTAAAGCAGGGAACTCTGGTCCTCGAGAGCTGTATTCCAGTCGGTTTGTCAGATTTTCCCAATGAATATGCATTGAAAGCAGTGCATGCACATAGATCTCATGAATATTCATTGGGGAAATCCTGAAAACACGACTGGAATACAGCTCTCGAGGACTGGAGTTCTCTACCCCTGTTTTAAAGTGTTTGAGGCTTATGCTGATGAGGACAGAGCTGGCAGGAATGAAGCAGGGACAGGGAAAAGAACTCGCTGGGATGGAAAATGAGTTCCCATGGAGACGAGGAAAAACTTGACCCTCGTATCATTCTCTAATTTGTATCATTGACTGGAAGTTCCTTAGTAGGGTGGGAGGAGGCAACACCAAAGTGATGGCCTGGCCCCAGATTTGGTTTGAAACACAAATCATTGCACAAAGACAAGCAGGCACAGTTTGGCTTTAAGGTTTGTTTTGATTTGGGCTACAAACGGTAAGAGATCTCTCCTGGGAAGAATAACAGAGGCTTTTCAAAGACACTATCAACATATTTGGAAATAGGGCACATCTGTGAACTTTGATATGATCCACTCTGATTCAGTTTGATGAAACTCTTGCAATAGATTAAGCTGTGATCATTTCAGTCCTATGTTCAAAGTATCTCAGAAATTCAAAAGCACTCAAGGATTGATTGGAAAATGATCTTACTAAGCTTCTGAATATCTGCAAACAGAAAAAAAAATTGTTCAAGAGCTTCGGTATTCATATGTCAGGTGATAATTTTGGAATGCCCTTTGAAGTAAGTTGTCACCATCCTTCCGCCTTTTCTCCTCCCGAATACAACAAAAGTTCTCAGATTAAAAGACTGAGAGGGCAAACCTATGGCTCTCATTCATGGTCCATTCTCTAGACACTGAGGAAATGCATCTCCACTTGTGAAGTCCTATTAATCTAAACAAATTGATGAAGGTTAGTTGAGTTGGACTAATTTTTTTTTAAAACTTGTTGTTCCAGACTTCATTAGGCAGAAACCAGGCACGTGTTATTGTTCAGTGATCTTATCCCATGTGAAAATTCAGCCCTCTGGATATTTCAAGCAGCAAAGGATAGGTTGTTTGTAATCGATCTAAGGGAAGTCACAGCTAAAGGAAATAAACAGTTTAAGGTCTCTTGGATTCCCTACGAAGAAAATGGTGACAGCAATGCAAGTTACTCCACTGAAAAATTGGGGACAGACAACTCATATAATAGAAAGAACAGTAACTGATAGCAAGCAGGGCCATTCATTGAGGTTTATAGTCATGTGCTATAATGCTCAGAACTTATGATATCCATTGTAAAGCTGGGATATATTTCAGAATATTATAGGCCATATCTCAGATTGATCAGTTTGTTTCAGGCTGCCTAATAATTCATTGTTGAGTGGCTCAGCCAGGTTCATTACAGATCTGTTACATCAGTAGCTTGGTGCATGCATAAAGAAGCACTTTCCTTCCTTCTGTGGGCAAAAATGTAGTACCCATTTACAATGAAAGCTATTTTCTCTCTTTGCACGTATGTTGCACTATATTTTAGCCATAGGCATCAGATGGGGGAGGAGCCAAGGGTCATTGCCTTCAGTAGTGTACCTAGACAGGCACTCTCGTGGGAGCAGCAAATTGCTACTGGCCAGCATACCTGCTGGTCAGCTTTCTCTGCTACGTACCTTCTCTGACATCTACTCCTTACTCCACGCGCCCTGGTGCTGCATGTCTACCTCAAATTTCTTTTAAAAACACAGCACCACCCTGACATCATCCCCGGTGTCTTCTCTCCACTGAGGCCCGCCCCAGCAGAAACAGGCAGTTGTTTCATAGTATATTTAAATTTTGATTACACGCCTATCAAAATTCCTAGGTGAAAGTACAATATTATAAAAATAAGGGGGTACAAGAGAGGGCAGGCTGCAGTGGAGAGAAGACAACCGGGGCCGACAGGGCAGCATTGTGTTTTTATAAGAAAGGGAGAGATAATGGACTCAAATGAGGGAAGGAGGGAGAGATGTGAGACTAAGGAATGGGGTAAGGGAGGAATGGAAAAGATGTCAGATTTGTGAGGGTCAGGGAGAGATGGACTTGGGATGGCAGAGGGAGCAGAAGGAGGACATGGAGAGGTGGCAGAGGGGTATAAGAGAGACAGTGAGAGATGGATTTGGAGGAGGACAGAGGGAGCAAGAGAGGGAGAGATGGACATGTAGGAAGGCAGAGGGGTCAGTGAGAGAAGGTACAAGAGGTGAAAGGGAGAGAGGGAGAGATGGCAAGAGGGGAGAAAGGGAAAGATGGATGTGGAGGGAGCAAAATAGGAAGAGGGAGAGATGAATTTGCTGGACAGGGCAAAATGGGGAAAGGGAAAGAGATTCAGGGAAGGAGAGATGGACAACTCAGGGAGAACAGAGGTGGGAGAGGAGAGATGGACAAGCAAAGGTGGGAGGAGGATATAGACTGGGGCCATAAGGGGGAAGGCAGAAAGATGTTGGACTTGTGGGAGGGAGAGAGAAAAGAGAGGTTACAAGGGTGGAGTAAGTGACAAGGAGGGAGATGCTAGAAATGGTGGATCCATGTGGGAGAGTTGTCAAGGAGATAAGTGAGGCAAAATAATGAGTATATGATGATAGAAATGTGGCAATGAGAAGCAGATAAAAAGGGAAGATGATGCGAAATGTGAAAGCTAGGGGATGAGAGAAGGAGATAGAAAGTTGATTAGATAAAAATTGAAAAATTAATAAAGTAATATTCCATCTAAGCTGCGTGGCCGCATGCCTTTTGGTAGCAAGCAGTGCAGCCAGCACACCTGGACCTCTGCCATACTTTTATGCTGCTGCCTGTGGTTTTGTGAAGAAAGAAGTGCAGCTGGAAAGAAGAAGGAGGCCAGAACACAGGCACACACCCTTGGAGAGGGGCATGAACTTGGGCCACAGAAAGGAGGGAGGGAGAGAGGCGCATTGGATCACAGAAGGGAGGGAGGGAGGCAGGTGTGTTGGGACATGGGAGGGGAAGGGTGCATTGAGACACAGAAGGAAAGGAGTGTGAACGGGACAAAGGAAGGAAGAAGGGAGGGGGCATGAACGTGGGACACAGAAGGAGGGAGGGGACATGAACTTGAGACATAGGATGGAAGGAAGGAGAGAAATAGATGCCTAGGTAGGGGAGGGAATAAAAGGGAGAAATTGTTGAGCATGGGTGTGAGTGAGAGGGAAAGATATGGTGTACATAGAAAAAGGAAGAAAATTGTTGGGCATAGGGATGGTGAGAATTGTTGGACATGGTGGTTGGAGAAGAGTGAGGTAGAGAGAGATTGAGAGGGAGAAAATGTTGGATGTGGTGGTGGAGAGGAAACAATGGGACAGATGGAAAGGGATTCAAGAGGGAGGAATGTTGGACATGATAGTGGAGGGAATGGAGGAAGAGATGTCACATGGTACTGGAGAGGGGTGATAGAAGCAGAAATGTTGGACATGGGGTTGGTGGGGCAGGGGCGAAAGATGCTGCACAGAAAAGAGAAGGAAAAATGTTGGGATGTGGCAGTAGAGGCACCCTGTATCCCTCTCTCTCTCCCCCACTCCCTTTACAGCAAGAGAGGGAATGAGCGATGAGAGAGAGATACAGATGGTGGACAGTGAGAGAGAGGGGAGGTGCACATGGGGGGGTGGAGGAGAGAGGAAGAAATTCTGTGGAGGGGTGTGGATGGGGAAAAAGAGGTGTGCTTTGTGTAGTTTAATTTTGTGTTTACCATTATAAGATTACCGGTATATTGTGTGTATATGAAAAATGAATGGAAGAAAATGGCACTTACAATTAGTACTATTATTATGGGGTGGGGTATGGGGCTGAGCTTGGGCAGGGTGTGAGGCGGAGCTTGTTGGCTTTGGGGTGGAGCTTGGCAGGTTTAGGCGGGTCTAAGGTGGAACTTTTGGACCCCCTAGACAAAAAAGTGTTTTGCTGCCTATATTGTAGCGTTACTCACCTGTAGGTTGATATTTCAACATTGAGTGCCTTAAGTTGAACTGCCTCTCAGTTAGATGGAAGGGGAAAGAAAAGGAAAGAAGAAGCTTTCTCATTTGTTTTTCAATAATAAAATATATTTCTGTTAACTGCCTTTTGCAGTTTAGAACAAAGGAAAGGAGAAATGCAAGGAACAGTTCCTGCCCATCGGCTACTCGATTTCTAAGAGAGTTTGAACCGAATGATCCTAGATTTAATGAAAGGAAATGTATCAGAACAGGGCTTTTTTTTTTGGGGGGGGGGGGTGGGTGTACTCAGGGGCACAGAGGTACCGGCACCTTTTCCATTGCTTCTTAAAAATGGGCCCATGATCCCCAAGTATAAAAGAGCTCAGGTTTCTGCAAACTCAGTGCTGCCTTTTCATGGATTCTGTGGCTGGTTGCAGGGGGCCTGCAACTGTGGGGTGGTTCCCTCAGTGATCACCCCACTCCTGAAGAATGGCCTGGTCTTTGAGTACTGGCACCTTCTTGTGCTACAAAAAACAACAAAAATTCACTGGCCAGAATACAGGTGTACTTCATTCCCAGGACACATTCTAAAGCAACTCTATTTTAGAAACGGTTGCTGTCCTGGATTTGTTTTGCTTGTGCTCAGAAATAGAGAATGACACAGTGACAAAATTCATCATCGTTCCGTCCCCGCGGGAAACCATCTTCATGTCATTCTTTAAGGAAAGAGGGAAGAATCAGAGTATGAATGGCCACAATTCACTACCCGCAAGCTTTTGCTTTAAAGAATGCTGGTGTAGAAGGACAGAGGATGAAATAGACACTAGAAAATGACATGGGTTTATTTCCCGCGGTTATCCGCGGGACGGGAACGGTGATGAATTTTGTCACCGTGTCATTCTCTACTCAGAAACACCTTTTTTTTGGGGGGGGGAGGGGTGAATGTTCTTCCATCTACTGTATGTCATAGTTTACTAATGCTGCCACTTCATACACACAGTGTGCATGTGTTTTAGAAAGTAAACCACTAGTAGGCTTTGGAAAGTCCTAAAACTGTATGCATGAAAGGCAGGACATTAGCCAAACGCCTTAATAAACAGCAGGACATTTCCGTATTTTATTTTTTTTTTACCAGAAGTTGTGGGAGCCTTTCCGTCCTTCCTTTGCAGTTGTAACTGAAAATTTAAACACTGAAGGAATTAACACAACTATTCATGGTTCAGTGGACATGATGATGGATTTTAAAAAAATTTTCATCTATCATTTTATAACCACACCAAAATTACTGTATGACCCAGAACACCGTGTAATTATGCATTCCTAGCTATGCTCAATGACAGCCAGCCTTGTGCCCAGCATGACAGTTAGGTATGGTCCAGTTACACTGAAAAGCACAACCTGTCACATCTTTAAAGGCTGCATCACTGAAGAGAGGGAAACACAGGAGCAGAAAAAGCTGAATTGACATAAAATTCTACAGTAGGCTCAGAAGGAAAATGGAGGCAGGATATTCAAAACTGAGAGCTATAAATAAAATGCTTAATTGTAATAATATCTCCCTATTTTATCCATACGTGCAAAATATGATTTGTACATGGGCTAGGACAATCTAAAGACCCACTCCCCCACCTTAAATCAGTTGGTCACCGTGCTTCATAAAATAATTAAAAGAAGATTTTTTTTTTTTTTTTTAAGTCTTTGCTGGATGACAATAAGGTTTCTGTTTCCCAAGGCAACTGGCTTCCTGGGGCCTAAAGGCTTATTTTGGTGATGTTGCGACGGAGGCTGTGGAAAGCTGGGAGAAAGATGCAAGCATTTCTTCATTTCTCCAAGTCTCAGAATCCCTTTTTGCAATGTCAACCAATGTTTCTAGCAAATTCCCTTCCAGCTTATCAAATGCAGTGCCACCCCAACATGGTTTTCTAAATATACTGTATATTTATTTACTTATGTCTCTGTTTCTCTGTCTTTTTGACAGCACACAGGCCTCCTGTAAGTCAGGTCCCCAATGCTTTAAGAACACAGGACAAAGACTCGAGGGAGTGAGGAGGCAATTCCTAATCCTTTTTCTAGAACTCCTACATGGAATATATCTTGGGGATGTCATCTTACAGATTTATTCTTCAATTCCCACTCCTGGAGGGCCACAAATGGACCAGGTCTTCAGGATAATTCTAATGAATATGCATGAGAGAGATTTGCATACAGTGGAAGCATTGGGCATACAAATCTTGCTCATACATAATTCATGAGGGATGTTCTGAAACCCTGGCCCATTGATGGCCCCCCGCCAAGGCTGGGAGTGAATACCAAGGTCTTATAGTATCTATGCAAGAGTTACACAAGATTAAACATGGTCATTCTTATCTTTAGTATCCACCCTATTACAATGCGCTGTCACGCAAATCTCAAATACACTCTTACAAGATAATTTTAGAGATTAACCGGGGTCTCAAGTGCTCACAGCCAGAGTTTGAGATATTTTCAAAGTCAATGGCCAATACCGTGAGCTATCATTGATCCCGTATATATTCTCTATATCTGTATTACAGTGCATTTTACATAAACAACTTTAAATACCTTTCTTACCTTTTTTTCTTTTCTCCTATTTAGCTATTTCTGAGTTGTTAAAATTTTTCTCATAACTTAATTATAAATATGTGAATTTTAATGCTTTGCTATTCCATATAGTGTAGGATCACTTAGCTTTTTTCTTTCAGCTTTTTTCTCTCTTCTTTTTTATCTTTCTTTCCCTTTTTTTTTTTTTTTTTCTCTACAGAAAAGGCAAACTCTATTAATATTCTCTCTAAAAATAGGGTTAAATACTAACCCACTCCTCATTACTCTTTGCGCTAAAACCAGGTGAAATGGCGCTAGCTATTGGGAACAAATTTTACTCTGCTGAAACCTTATAAGTTTATAGGTTTATAAGTTATTTATTCTTAAACTAATGATGTGTTATATATTATGTTACATATTATTATACTGTGAGACAAACGGTTCCATAAAAGCAATACTCTACACTTCCGTACAGCATTGAATACCCACTGTGTAATACAGATATAGAGAATATATACGGGATCAATGATAGCTCACGGTATTGGCCATTGACTTTGAAAATTATCTCCAAAACTCTGGCTGTGAGACACTTGAGACCCCGGTTAATCTCTAAAAATTATCTTGTAAGAGTGCATTTGAGATTTGCGTGACAGCGCATTGTAATAGGTGGATAGTGTGATTCACATTCTTATCTTAGGACATACAATACATATGTCAGAAAAATGGCACAAGGCTGTGCATTTCCAAGTTTGATGCTATGATTATAACACCTGCAAAGAATCAGAGGTCTCACAACCCAGTCCTTAGGACACACAATATCCATTCAGATTTTCGAGATATCCACAATGAAAAGAAAACATTCTTTACATTCAGCTCATAATTAAGCTGTGGAATCTGCTGGCAAAAAACATGATCAAAGCAACCTAAATAGCAGGATTCAAAAGAGGTTTTCACAAGTTCCCTGAAGGTGAAGTCCAATAAATATTATGAGCCACATAGAAACTGGAAAGCCATGGAGGGGCAGTTTTGATAGTACAGCTACTGTAAGTCCGACTTTGGACATGTAATCACAACATGTCGGGGCGGGGAAACATTCATTTTTGAAAACACTAGGGGGCTCATAATAAAAAAAAAGGTCCAAAAAGTGGTCTAAATCGGTACTTTGGACGATCAAAAAGACAGATCGTCCAAGTACTGATAATCAAAGCTGGTTTTAGACATATCTAAAACCAGCTTAGGCCTTTCCCCTGCCTCTGAATGCCTAGTAGCGAAAAGAGGCGTTTTTTGGATGAGGGGAAAAGGGCGGGAGCTAGGCAGAAGGTGGGCCAACCTAGACTTAGTCATTCAGTAAATATAACCAAAAGGTTTAATGAGGTTGCCCAGTCGGAATTATATGTTTTGACTTAAACCATTAGTCAAAACAGGTATAAGTTCCGACAACACCGGCAGGAGGGATCCCAGGCCTTCCTGCTGAAGATGCCGCCCCCCCCCCCCGGTGAACCCTCCACCCCTGAACAAGCCCCCCTCCCAACCACCTTGACTCCACTCATTAACCTTTAATGTTGGCTAGCTGGCCGGGTCCCCAGTCCGTCTGTCCGGCAGGCCCGCCAATCCTCGGGAATGCACTGGGGAGGGGGCCTAGGGCCTAATCACCCCAGTTGCCTAAGGCCCGGCCCATAGGAGGGGGCCTTAGGTAACTGGACAACATGATAAATATTGTCCCCTGAAGAAGGCGACGCTATCGTCGAAACTGGGTCCTAGTTGGGGATTTCGTTTGTTTTTTATATTTTAATGGACTCTTTTCCAATAAAAGACTTGTGTTCCCTCCACGGCTGTGACATCTCCAGTGCCTCTTCTTGCTATTATTCTCATAATATTTGAGGGTTTTGTTTCTTTTTTTTTGTTCTCTGAACGTAGAGGTAGGGCCACTTCTAAAAAAACCCTCATTTTGGACTTTTTTTTTGAGAATGGACATTTCCCCTGCTGCTACTTTCACCATTTAGGGGCTTAGGCCTAAGGGGATTTAGATGCTATTTTTTTATTATGCACACCCTCTAGATCTATCCAAATTGTTTTTGTTTTTTTTCAAAATGATCTTACTTAGACATCTTGGCCCTTAGGACATTTAGAGGGGCATAATCGAAAGGAACGTCTAAGTCCATTTTTCGTCCAAGTCGCAAGTTGTCACAAAGTAAAAAATAGCAATAGGACACATTTTTCGAAAAATACATCCAAATTTTTTTTCGTTTTCGAAAATCGTAGCCTAAGTATACGTGCCTGCCAATCTGATTGTCCAAGCCGCTAAATCGTCCATCTTTATACCACATTTTCGTCCAACTTTTCATCCAAGTCAAAAAACACCTAGAACAAGCCCTATTGGACCGTGGAGGGGTCTACAAAGTGATGGACTGAATACCCAGACATGGCACCTAAATAGTGGTTTACCTTACAGGGCACTGCTGTGAATTTCACAAAATGGGTGCCATGTCCTTCATCTCACTACATCTCCCATATAGGGTCATGGTGAAGCCCCCCAAACCACCTCCAGAATCCCCTAGACCCACTTATCTACCATCCCAATAGCTCTCATGGCTGCAGGAGCCACTTATATGCCAGTACTAAAAGGGTTTTTGTGGCTGTATAAGGGAATGCACATGTTTCAGATCATGAAGTGACTGCAGGGGCCTTATGGCGATGGGTCCTCCTCTCCATGGGTCCCTAACCACTCCCCAAGACGGTTCTAAGCCACCTCTGTGCTGGACGACCTAAACTTTCCTATGTCAGGCTGCCAGGGTGATATAGTCCTGAAGGCTGAATTTTAAAGGTGTGATTACGATTTTTATGGGGTTGGGGAGTCGGGTGATCACTGGGGTAGTGTGTGGGGGATCTATATTATGTGTTTGCTGTGCTTATCTGGTGACTTTAGGTGGGTTTTTGTGACTTAGATCATGTTTTAAATGGTCTAAGTCACAACGTCCAAGTTCCATCTAGGCTCTGTTGTACAACTTTTGGTTATATATGCAGTACGACTAAGTCTAAGCCTGCCCACGTCCCGCCCAAATCCCCGCCATTGACACTCCTCCTGAAACGCCCTGTTTAGCTATGGTCATTCAGGGGCACTATGAAGTCCTTAGGTCATTTAGAAATATCGTCCAAAACCCGGTTTGATTATCGGCATTTGGACTTCTTTTCGTTTGTGATCATCCAAGTGCCGACTTAGGCTGGTTTTTGGACGTTTTTCTCTCTTTCAATTATGAGCCCCTCAATGTTTTTGGCAATTTTTGAATACAAAAATGTCCAAATTCAAAATGTCCAAATCAAGCCTATTTGGACGTGGGAGGACCACCATCTTAATAGACTGGCCACATAGACATGCCAACAAGGCAGTGAGGCACCTTAGGGGGCACTGCTGTGAATTTCACATAAAGGGTGCCAGATACATATTTCACCAGTGTATGGTGAGCTCTTCGGAACTCCCCCAAAACTTACTATACCCACCTGTATACCACCCCCAATAGCCCTTAAGGCTGCAGGCGGGTTTCGGTGGCCTTCCACTTTCCACCATAAATGTAGTGGGTAGAATAAATAGGATATGGGCCTGGATCCCTCTCTCTCCATGGTTCACTATACTGCCCACCTGGATACTCCAAACACCTGCTTGCTTCTCTTCTAGGATGTCCCATAATATCTGCAGCTGTCATTGAGGCTGGTATGTACTGTTTCTTTCTCATCTTTGGGAATGGGGGGTGGTCAGTGATGACTGGGGGAATGTGAAGAAGTCATGCTTTCATCCCTCCAGTGGGCACTTAGAAGCTTTTAAAACAAGTCTAGCTCAGGACATCTAAATGGTATCCTGGACATCTTGAAAAAGGTTTGATTATCCCTGCAAGATGTCCAAGTGCTAAGCCCTGCGCAAATCTCACCCCAAACACGCCTCTTACATACCCCATTAACATTTAGAGGTCCTGAAGGGTGAATACCCTGCGAGACATATAAAAACTTAGTTTTCAATATCGGCACTTGGGGAGTATGTGGTGCAGTGGTTAGAGCTACAGCCTCAGCTCTCTGAGGTTGTGGGTTCAAATTCCACACTGATCCTTGTGACAGAGAAGCATGATAGCAGATAAAGGACAAATGGCCCATCTGCAGTAACCATTATCTCTTCCTCTCTCTAAGAGATCCCATGTGCTTATCCCATGCTTTCTTGAATTCAGACCCAGTCTTGAATTCAGACCCCACCACTTCTACCGGGAAACTTTTCCACAGATCTACCACCCTTTCTGTAAAAAAGTATGTCCTTAGATTACTCCTGAGCCCATCACCTCTTAACTTCATCCTATGCCCTCTCATTCCAGAGCTTCCTTTCAAATGAAAGAGACAACTCATGGGCAAGTCACTTAATCCCCCATTGCCCCAGATACATTAGATAGAGTGTGAGCCCACCGGGACAGATAAGGAAAAATGCTTGAGTACCTGAATGTAAAACCACTTAGGCTATAAGTGGTATATAAATACATAAAATAAAAAAAATGTTTTGGCAATTAAAACATCCAAGTGCCGGTTTATGCCATTTTTTGGATGTCTTAGAATAGCCCAATGCCAGTGGCGTACCTAGCATATGTGACACCCGGGGCCCATAATTTTTTTGGCACCTCCCCCCCATCTGTACGAAAAACATGATTTTTAGTAACAAGCCACACATCACACATGAGTACCTAGGAAAAGGCAGCATCTTACATATTGCAGTGAGCAGTACATCAATACACCCAGTGTAAAACTAAACAAGCCAGACTAATACAGATCAATCCTACACCATCAATCCTAACAAAAAACCATGTCTTTCGAACACACAGAACACAGAAAACACCTTCACCCAGTATGGAATATGTCATCACAAATTAACCCCTCCCCTTTTACAAAACTGTAGTGTGGATTTTAGCCACAGTGGTAACAGCTTTGACGCTCATAGAATTCTGAGCATCAGAGCAGCTACCACCACAGCTGGTGCTAAAAAACGCTCCACAGTTTTGTAAAAAGGGGGAATAAAATAGAAATACATAGACAAAGGTTAAATTGAACCAGCAAGAAGCTGGACTTCATAAAATACAACACCCACAGAAACAATGACACATGTCTCCTAAAGCAATAAATAAATAGAAAATTTTTGCCTTCTCTAGTTTCTGCTTTCCTCATCTTCTTGTTACTCTCTTCCTTCCGTCCACTGTCTGCCGTCTTTCTGCCCCTCCCTATATGGCATCTTCTCTCCTTCTATGCCCCTTCCAGAAACTGTATGCCTCCCCCTCCCATCTCTCCTTTCACCCCTATTGGTCTGGCATCGCTCTCCTCTCCTTCCCTCTCCCACACCTCTCTTCTACAATCCCTTTCTTCCCTCATTTTCCTTTTCAATTTATTTTCTGCATCCATCTAGATTACGTTCTTACTACCCTCTCATCAATTTCCTTTTTTACTGTCTACCTATAGCTCGCCACCTCTTTCCCTCACCCACTCCAGTATTTCCCTAACTCAATCCTTTTCCCCCATCATTTGCCCTCTTCTCTCTCCCCACTTCCATCATCTGCCCTTTCTCCCTAGTTCCATCATCTGCCCTCTCTCTCCCCTTTCTCTCCACTTCCATCATCTGCCCCCTTCTCTCAATCTCTCCATCCACCACAGGCCCATCTTTCTCCCTTCCTCACCTTTCCGATTTTGGCAACAAGATATGCCCGCGATGACACTTAAAATCAGCGACGGGCCTCCTTCTACCCCTGACATCAACAGAACTTCAGATAGGCAACATGGTGCTCAGTCAAAAGCAGAAACAGGAAGCTGAGTCAGAGGGATGCTTTTGACGTGAGCACTAGAGAATGACACGGGGGAAAAAATCTGTCCCCGTCACTGCACCGTCCCCTTCACCGCCTCGTCACCGCCATCCCATTCACCGCTCTGTCACCGTCCCCACAGCATCCATACAAGCCTCAGTACTGCAATATTTAGCTTATTCCTTCCTTATAAATCAAAGTTCTGGCTACTGAACTGGAGAAAGAGATGTTCAGTTGGCAGGGCTTTGTTTATAATTTTTTATCAACACAACTAATATATTACTTTATCCTGAAGCAAAAAAAAAAATAGAATTTTTTTTTCTACCTTTGTTGCCTGGTTTCTGCTTTCCTCATGTTCTCATTCAACTCTTTCCATCCACTGTCTGTCTTCTCTCTGCGTCTACCATGTGCTCTGTTACTGTACCTTTCCCTTTCTCCCCCCTTCCAAATTGGTCTGGCATCCATCTTCTTCCCTCCTCTCCCCCCCCGAGTCTGGCATCTCTGTCTTCTTCCCTTCCAGCATCTTCTCCCCAATCTCTGTTCCCCATTTCTCTTCAGCATCTTCTCCCCACTCTGTCATCCCCATTTCCCTTCAGTGTCTTCTCCCCACTCTCTCTTCCCCATTTCCCTTTAGTGTCCTTTTCCCCCTCTGTCTTCCCCATTTCCCTTCAGCGTCTTCTCCCCACTCTCTCTTCCCCATTTCCCTTCAGCATCTTCTCCCCACTCTCTCTTCCCCATTTCCTTTCAGCTTCAGCTTCCTTCTCCCCCCTCTGACTTCCCCATGTCCTTTCAGCATCCTTCTCCCCCCCATCTTCCCCATGTCTTTTCAGCATCCTTCTCCACACCTCTGTCTTCCCCATGTACTTTCAGCATCCTTCTCCCCCTGTCTTCCCCATGTGCTTTCAGCGTCCTTCTCCCTCCTCTGTTTTACCCATTTCCCTTAAGCGTCTTTTCCTCTCCACTCCACTTTTCCTCCCTTCCCCCCCCCACCCGCCCGACTGACCGACAACAGGCCCAGTCTGACAAACCTCCCTGCCCTGTGTCCGCGAGTCTAAATTACCATCTTACAGCAGCCGAGCGTTGTAGTTGCATATGGCTGCCACAGGGCAGGGAGGTTTGTCGGACCGAGCCTGTTGTCGGTCGGTCAGGCGGGGCGGGTGGGGGGGGGAAGCGCCACAAAGGTAAGGGGACCTGGCCGGCTGTGCACCCCCTACTAAGGCTGCACCTGGGGCGGACCACCCCCCGCCCCCCTCCCCCTTGGTACGCCACTGCCCAATGCTCAAAGTCCTTCCCGAGGTTCAAAAAAGAATGAAGAAATAGCTAAAGCTATGTACATAAGTTTTAAAGTTGTATAAGAAAAGGTTAATGAATTGCACAAAACATAGAGTATAGAGCACAAGCACTTTAATAAACTAAGGTCTGATGATGAATAAAAGCCAGAAAGAAAAACAAGCCTTCAAATAATTTGGCTGGTGGTTGGCTGGAACTGAAGACCATAGAGGTAGTTAGAAATTTATTACCTGAAAAAAAAAATTGCTTAGAAATTAGGCACTTTGAAGTTTATTAAATGGCGTTGTGGATTGATGGTGTTTTTTGGATGTCTGCATTTTTTTTTTTTTTTTAATGAGCCCCATTGGTTTTCTCTGAAAAGGAGATATAAAAAATAGATCTTCTTTTAGGGGTATGCTGGATACCTAGAGTGGCCACTTTTGAAGATAGGATGCTAAGCTCAATGGACTTTGGTCTGACTCAGCTTGGCTCATCTAATATTCTTGTGACCCAAGAAATTCATGTAATTAAAATGGCACTGCCATGACTGCTATGCATACAATTGGAAATATTTTTTTAAAGATGTGTATGTCAACTGGATCTTTTATATGTCACTTTGGTTGAGCCATCCAACTTTTTGTGTAACCTTTTTGTATTTCAGGGGCAGATGCACAAAGCCTACACGTCTCAGACTAGTTTTAGCCAGTCTAATTGAAACGCCATTTTTGAGGGCAATGCACATAGACTTTTAGCCACTGCTTCACCATTCATATAAGCAGTGACTGAAAGTCCTTTGCTAGTGAGCTCAATGGTATTTAAATGAGCTAAAGAAAACAGAACAAAACCAAAACCCTGCCCTAACGCCTGAAAACTACTTACAGTTCTGCGCTGTTGATAGTCCAATGTTAACTTTCCTGTCAAGTGCCTGAGTGCTGATTGGCTCAGGCATTGATAGGAAAATCAGAACAGGCAGCAGCCCTCACTTACCCACAAACCACAGCCATCTCCTCCCCAACTTAAAAATTCTCTGGCAGTCCAGTTGTTTACCAGATGTCCTGGAAAACCTGGACATGTCCTCTTATAAGAGGACATGTCTGGGGATCCAGATGGCTTTTCAAAACCTGGAACTTTGTCCAGGTTTTGAAAAGCTTCCAGCTAGCAGCGACGTCAGGACGGCATCTGTGCATACACAGATGCAATGTGGTGATATCACATGCATGTGTCCAACGTCATCATGTCACACCAGGCGCAAACACAGATGCCTCCCGACAAGCAACCAGGTTGAGGGGGTGGGGATGGGGGGCAGAACGGGGTGTGACTAGGATGGAACGGGGCCAGCCTGGGGGTGGGGTAATGGGTCCAGATTTTCATTCCTGAAAATTTAGTAACCCTATCCTCTACACATGTGTGGACATCGATGTGATGACATCATACACACACACATGCATATGATGTCATTACATCAATGTCTGCACATGCGCAGAGGGCCTCCAGACATAGCCCCGAGATCGGGGAAGGAAACTGGAGGTTCGTATGGGGTGGGGCTGGAGTGGAATGGGACAGAGCCAGGTGTCCTCCCTTTTTAAAGAGGAAATCTGGCAACCCTAAGTCTAGTGGACCCCGGCCCTTCTCCTAACCTTCTCTCTAATACATTTTGGTTCCCTGACTCCCGTCCAATCTTGAGAAATTCCCCAGTGGTGACACCTGACCTCCCCCCAGACCTTGCAAATTTTGTGGTGCGCCGGTGAACTAACATTGTTTTACCATTGGAACTTTATTTTTATTGTACACTGCTCAGCAGCCTGATTGAGTAGTATAAGAAATTTTAAATAAACTTGAAACTCTGACCCAACCCTGGGGCCCCCTAGCAAACACTTTGCCCTGATGGCTTAGTGAAATCCTTTCCCTCTGTTCATACCTTTACTTGGAGGTAGGAGGAAAGCTACCTTCCTCCTGCCTCTCCTGAGCCCGCCCTCATCACAATGGAAGCACCCAGTCCTGCCCAGTGCATCCTGGGATGCATTAGGAGGGGCTAGTTACCATATAAGGAATTTTGTTCCATATATAGTAACTAGACCCTTCCCAGTGCATCCCAGGATGCACCAGGCAGGGCTGGGCACTGCTATTTTGACAGCCCAGGAGGCAGGAGAGATGGGTTTCCTCCTGCCTCCAACTAAAAGTTCGAGGGGAGGGAAGGGATTTCACTATGCCATCAGTGTTAATAGTAGTAGTAGTAGTAGTTTTCTACGGGGCCCGACCAGGTCCTCAAGAGGTCAGATCCATAGGGGGTGGGCCAAAGGGGGTCCACTGGACCATAGGGGAATTTCTTGGTCAGGAAGGTGGGCTAGGGGTCCACTGGGCCACCAGAGAATTTCTCAAGATTGGGGAGGGTTCAGAGAGGTCTACTGGACTACAGTGGAATTTCAGGTCCTTGAGGAGGTTTAGGAGTTCACTGCAGCACCAGGGAATTTTTTTGTGAGGAGATGTCCAGACTGGACATAGGGACAAGAGCTCTTGTGGGCATTCGCCAGTTAGGCTTGGACCCCCTTATTGACTAATAGTCAAAACCAACAATGTGCATATAATTTGCATGCTGTTAGTGTTGTTTTCTAGTGCTGTTCCTCTACAGTGCCGGAGTTTTGTGCATCTGCTCCCAGCCCTTGGCTGGCTGAAGACCAGTGGAAAGCCGGGAGAGAACTTAGTATTTCACAACTTACATGTGTATGTCATCATTTGCAGATCTACACATTTGAATGACTCCACTTAAATTACAGAGGCCACAGTCTTTTATTTATTCTAAATTTGGAGAAGCAAAATCAGTTTAGGGTTAAGGAGGAGGCCCTCCTTTATCCTTCCTGTACAGGGTTGGCCAAAAGTAACACTTTGTAAAAAGTATACATGCCAATAAAGAGATATAAAGCCCAACATGGAAAAATTAGGTCCTATATGTGTGGTCCCATTCTGAAATGGGGAATACATATGTAGATTTTTGACCTGCCACACCCAAAACATGCCTCGAACACACTCCATTGTAACACCAATGTGTAAATTGAGCCATTACATGTGGATGTCATTTCCATGCTTGCATAGCCTGTGCACTTCTTATACAGGAAATTCCAAAATCATGCACACATTCAAACAAATATATAGAAGAATTTATTAACCAGGAAAGTGCATTTTTCAAAGCCCTTTACTTTAGGAACTAGTGGCCTGTCTGAAGGAGCCCACCTTTGACTGCTGAAACAGATTTGCGTGTATGTGTGTGTGGAGGGGGAAGGAGGGGGGCATTCTATAGACACTTGAGACCTGATATTCAGACCGAGGCAGCCTGGGTATCTCCCGCAGTCAGCAGCAAACTTAGAAATTCATTGCTGAGCTGTATCCGGCAACCAGCACTGAATTTCTGGGGGGTTTTATTTAGCTGCTTGCGACATATCTGGTTAAGCTGATTGACTGACCAGCTAAGATATAGTGTCCAAAGATAGACCTGCTATTTATCTGGCCGTTAAACTTAGCCAGTCAGCCAGTGAATATTGGTGCTAAACTGGCTGTGTCACATGACATAGCCAGTGACAGGGTTAGTCATTAAGCGTTAATATTCAGGGCCATCTTGGTTGAATAGCTAAGTGCTATTTAACCAGCCAGGAGGCCATTCCTTGCTAGTTGAATAGTGCTGAATATCAGGCTGTTTGATTTTCAAATATATGTAAACTATTTTGCTCCAGCTTGCCCACCTACATCAGAAGCTGCTGCAAATTACGCAGAACACTGTACCAGAAAAAACCCCCCCAAAAAATTATGGATCAGGATTGGATGTACTAGTTATAGTTTAATAAGCGCCCAAATAAACATAAAAGCAATCCACAAAGGATATAAACATCCACAAGTGACCCACAGTAAAAAAAAACAAATAATATATAAAACCCACAGTAAAAAATAACCAAATAATATATAAAATTACACGTGACCCAACAGTGGAAGTTTATGTGTGTGCTATCTGATTGCAAACTTTTAACTACTTGAATTTTCTGTGATTTTTATACTGGTTTTTTTTTTTTTTAATGTATAAGACAGCCAAGGACCCATTATGACCTCTGAGGAAGGCATTCTTAGTTTTGCCAAAACACGGCCTGTGTCAGATCATATGTAATTTTATATATTTATTTTTTACTATTAGTCACGTGTGACTTTATATTCTTTGTAGCTTGCTTTTATGCTTTTTTGGATACTTATTAAACTACAACTGGTACATCTGATCCTGTTCCACAATTTTTGTTGGCTTTCTGATTCATTTCTCTTGTGGAACTCTTTGGTGCTATTTGCAGAACATTGCACTGCATTCTATTTTGTGTCCATTAATTTTTGAAGGGGAAGATGAGTGGTTTTCCCTTTGAAAAGATACAACTAAAGCTGTGCTAATTGCCCTCATTGTCTCTGTTGGTTTTATGTTGGTTTTTTGTTTTTTTTGGGGGGGGGGAAGTGGTGTAATTTGATCTACTACCTGGAATAGCTGCCTTCATCTCGGTCTGAAGTCTGTTTTTTGGCGAGTGCTTTGGTTACAAATAGAGAAGTCAATTACGCTTACAGCCCCATGGAAAAGAAAATGCTCTATGTTGCTTCAAGTTGTTTTAATCTTGTACTTGAGTTTGCGAATGATGACAATAGCTCAATAACATCATAGGCTCCATCCAGACATAGCTTATGCTGGAGCATTTTAGGAATCAACCAGACTGCCCTGCAATTTTTATTGAGAAATAAACCACAGTGCGACAGAGGTTGATCCTACCATAGACGGCTTATCTATCACCTTCTTAAGGATATGCACACACACATACATAAGACCTGAACTGCCCTTTAATAAAGGGGTGGATAACCAGATGTTTAACCACTGAATATCTATGAATGAGCCCCCCACCATTCCCTGATCAATGCCCATTTCCCTTCCCTTGGCTTTTCCACAAAAGGCAGAGCTGCAGGGGAACGTAAGCAATACTTTCCATCTCTTTGTGGAAGCATCAGTTAAAATAACAGCTTTCCCGGTGAGAAATCAGAGGACAATTTAGCAAAATATTCTTGGGAGCATAGTGTTATTGCTTTATTATGGAGTGAGAACTGAAGGGAAGAGCTGAGTGATTTTTCTTTTTAAGTAATCTTATCTCTCAGCCTCAGGAGATAGCTAAAGGGATTTTGGTGAACTTTGTGGGCATCTCAGAGCTCCTGGGCGGCTAGGTTTATCTAATAGTGTGAGACATCTGGAAAGATCTGAATAATAAGAGGGTAGTGGTAGTTTTAGGCAAGGGCACCTAAATTAATTGCACAGGAAGTTGCCTTTTTGATTTGGCCACACAGCTACCTATGTATCTTTATAAAATGCCAGCACAAATCCTGCAGAAAGGTCGTTTAGAACGAAGGTACCGGTACATGCATGTAAATTGTGACCACCCGTGCCCCACTCTGAAGTTGACACAGACCAGCTGCCCCGGTTTCTATATTTGGCGCTGAATTTCAGTGCAGATCCAAGATCCACAAAAAAACCCAACAAATTAGTTAATGAGCTATCAAGTAAGAATTAATGGGTATTAGCAATCAATGCCTGCACTTAATTAGCACTAATTTGGATTTGCGTGCACATCTGCTTGCACGATTCTATAATCCCAAGTGCCTACATCCTTTAGTGCACAACCCAAAGGGGGTATGGCCAAGGGAGAGGCATGGGCATTCTGAAAAATTGCACATAGTATTATAGAATAACTAGGTTGATCTTCGCAAAAAGCAAATTCGATCATATTTCCCCGCTTCTGTCAAAACTTCACTGGCTTCCGGTGATTTCTAGGATTCACTTTAAATCTGCCTAACATTCAAGATCCTACGTGGCATTCTTCCTCCCCTAATCCCACTATCCTGGAATTCTTCGAGACCTGACACTACCAGATCCGCCCACAAACTCAAACTATCTTTCCCCTCGTTAAAAGGCATCATGTATGCAGGTAAATTAGGGAAATCCCTTGTCTTCAAATTCACTGAGCTTTGGAATAACCTCCCTGCCCTGCTGCGGAACCTAGGCTCATCCCAATTATTCCGAAAGCATCTGAAAACCTGGCTTTTCTCCAAAACGGAAAGCTATCTATTTAAAATGTAATGCTAGCTATCCTCTTCTTAACCTCTAACTTCTTATTATGTCCTTCCCTCATTTATTGAATTACCTGTAAACCGTGCCGAGCTCTATCTTTGTGGAGATGATGCAGTATACAAATTTAAGGTTTAGTTTAGTTTAGAATAACTCCATTTACATATTAAAATGCCATGTTTCTTGTTTTTAGAAAAACCATGCCCTAATGCAGATATTAGTGAAGCCTGCATGTCGGCAGTGGGTTTTTGAACAATATCTTAAGATAAGTGCTCTTGCTATATTGCGTACCTTGAAAGTGAAGTGGCTGAATATTAATTTGCAAAACTATGATAAAGTTGATAAAGCTGAAATTGAAGTTGTTGAGCTGATGAGGAGGCTAGCGGCCGAATGTTTTACTCAATGGTTAAATCAGTTTGCCGCTTCTGATTGCTCCTGAATTGAAATCTTTTTAAGGCAATTTTTCTAAATCATTACAATAAAACAGATATGAAATTAGATCTCTAAGTTATAGTGATTGGCCATTTACGTCTGATTAATATGAGTTGAATGCCAGCATTTACACCTTCAAAAAGATATAAGCAGGTTGAAGTCAGTCCGGAGGAAGGCTACTAAAATGGTTGGTGGCCTTCATCATATGGCTTATGGGGACAGGCTTAAATATTTCAATATGTATACTTTGGAGGAAAGGTGGGAGGGGGAGATTTGATAAAAACGTTTAAATACCTACATGGAAATGGCACAAATGCGTATGAGGTGAATTTCTTTCATTTGAAAGGAAACTCTGGAATGAGAGGGCATAGGATAAAGGTGAAAAGAAATAGAAGTAACCTCAGAAAATAGTTTTTCATGGAAAGGGTAATAATGAATTCTTGGAACGGCCTCCAAGTGGAAAGTGGTAGAGACAAAAAGTATATTTGAATTGAAGAAAGCTTGGGGCAAGTATTTTGGATCTCTAAGGGAGAGAAAGGGATAGTAAATAGCATGGTCAGGCAGACTAGGTACCCATATGGTCTTTATCTGCCTTCATTTTCTTCTGTTTCTTCTTAAGCAGTATTCTGTAAACACTCATCTCGGAGTACGCTTTATAGCAGGGGTAGGGAACTCTGGTCCTCGAGAGCTGTATTCCAGTCGGGTTTTCAGGATTTCTCCAATGAATATGCATTAAAAGCAGTGCATGCAAATAGATCTCATGCATATTCATTGGGGAAATCCTGAAAACCCGACTGGAATACGGCTCTCGAGGACCGGAGTTCCCTACCCCTGCTTTATAGAATAATGCTTAGCACCAATTCTCCTAACATCTAGCGCCTGCAATAGCTTATCTTGCTTTGTCGAACCTGTGGGCTGGAATGTAGGTAAATGAACCTCCTGGTTGACATGGAAGGCTGAAATAACCTTCGGTAGCAAGGAAGGGACAGTGCACAGGAAAATCCCTGCTTCTGTGATCCTGAGAAATAATTCTTTGTATGAGAGTCCTTGTAACTCCAAGATCCTTCTCGCAGAGATGATTGCCACTAGAAACACTGTCTTTACAGAGAGATCCATTAGCGATGCCTGTTGCCAAGGCTTGTACAAAGCCTTACTAAGGCCTTCAAGATGATGTTAAGATTCCACAATGAGAAAGGTTAATACACTTGCGGATGCAACCTGATTGCTCCATTCAAGAATCTAGTCATGTCTGGGTGAGAAGCCAAAAAGTCTTTTTACACTTGGGCTCTAAAGCATGGCAGACTAGCCACTTGTACCTTGAGTGATCCTGTTAGACCCTTTTTAGTCCAGCCTGCAAAAATGCCAGGACCACCAAAATTGGAGCTTTAAAGGGCTCCATATTATCTTTGGCACATCAGTGCTGAAACGTCTTCAAGGCTTTCACATAGGCTGCGACTGTTATATGTTTCTTAGCTCTAAGCAGAGTAGTGATGACTACTTCTGAGTATCCTTTGCACCTTAAGACTGTGCACTCAAAAGCCACGCCATAAGCCCAAAGTGTTCTAGATCATGCATGGGAACTGGTCCCCGACTGAGAAGATTCACATGAACTGGAAGCTTGATGTTCTGTCCCTTTGTAGACAGACAAGATCTGCATACCATGGCCAATCTGGAGCCACTAGAATCACCAGCCCCAGGTAGTTCACAATTTTGCTAATGGCCCAGCCTATCATAGAAGTATTATAGGCAATCTTAATCTTATAGTCCAATTTTAAGGAGGTTCTCATTAAGACTCATTCATAACACAAGATATAGATCCTCATCATAGGCCATGGAAAAAAACACATATAGCAGTCTGTCTTCCAGCGACAGTTGAACTGGCACGTCCAACCTAGCACTTCTAAGCCTGAATCTGCGGCTATAGAAGCAAGCCACCTTTGTGTTCTGGGCAGAGGCCATCAAGTCTATGTTTGAGCTATACAATGAGCTATACAAAGCTATACAATGAGCTTGAATGCCTTTCCAGACAATGACCACTCTCCTGGATCCAATGTCTGCTGGCTGAGATAGTCGGCTTGTACATTCTCTACTCCCGCAACATGGGCTGTAGAGAGCATCTGCAGATGAACTCCTGCCCACTGAAACAACTAGGCCTTCAGGTGTACCTGAGCACCTTGGGTGCCCCCTTGTCAGTTGACATAAGCCACCATGGTGGCATTATCTGAGAAAATCCTGACTGCCTCACCTTCCAGGGATCTTTCTAATATCTGTAACATCGGCCAAATGACTCACAATTTCAAACAATTTATGGGCCATTTTCTCTGTAAGGGAGTCCAGCGGCGCTACACCAGATGACAATTGCAATGGGGCCCCCAGCTGAACAGACTGGCATTGGTTGTCAGTGGCGTGCCTTTAGACAGCAAGTCCATCTGGAGCCATCCAGGAAAGCGTCCACTGGAGAGGATCCTTTTGCAGAAACCAGTGGAACAGTAGAGAATCCTGGAGGGGACGTTTATCAGCCTTTGCTTATGGGACCTCTTCTATAGCTGCTGCCATCAACCCCAGTACCTGGAGGTAATATCAAGCCATGGGATTCAACCTCTCCAAGAGGTCTGTAATTTGCTTCATGAGCTGTTTGTGTGGCTCAGGAAGAAAGACACAGCTTGGCACCATCCTACTTATTCCAGGTATTGTGTCAGTTCCAGATGACTCTTCATTAAGTTGACTACCAACACAGGTCCTGAAGGAGTCCCATGACTTGATTCACTGTCTGCTTTCCCTCCAGCTTGGATGAGGCTCTGATCAGGTAGTCGTCCTAGTACAGGTGCACCTGGATCCCTGCCTTGCGGAGATGCACTGTAACCACCACCATTACCTTAGTGAATGTGCGTGGTGCCATTGCCAGCCTGAAGGATAAAATGGCAAACTGAAAATGTCTCTCCAGAACATGGAATTTAAAATATTTCTTGTGGTCTGGGAAGATGGGAATATGAAGATAAGCCTCTGTCAAATCCAGAGAGACTAAAAATTCCATTGGAGCCATTACTGCAGTGACCAAATGAACAGTCTCCATTCTGAAGCGCAGCACTCTCAATGCTACATTTAAGGACTTCAGGCCTAGAATTGGCCTCCAGTCTTCTGAGCCTTTCTTGGGCACTATGGAGTATCTGCCTGAGCCTGATTCGACTTCGGGAATGGGCTCTATGGCTCAAATATCCAATAGTCTTTGAACTGTCGCTCAGACCCTGGCTACTTTTTCTGGTCTCTCTGCCAGAGAATCTACAAAGAGATCTAGTAGAGGGTGATAAAACTTGATGTTGTGTCCCAGTGGTCTAAAGAAATCTGTGCCCAGGCTTCCCAGTAAGCCGACAGTCTCCCTCCTATTTGCAGGAGTTCGGCTACTGGCTTGATGTTATTGTGTCTTTTTGGAGAATGCATCGGCTCAAGATCCAGAGGCTTGAGGTTGTCTGGTACTTCCAAACCTCTACCTGGATCTATGAAAAGATCTCTGTGCAGAGGTCACCAAGAGCCTTGAAAATTACCCCAACTGGCTCACCTGGGGACAAACGGCCTGCTGTCTGGTAAGGTGTTCAATTGGCGATCTGCCACATTGACCATAAGGTCATCCAACCCTTTACCAAAGAGCATCTGCCCTTTAAAAGGAAGCCTGCTCAAAGTAGCTTTGGAGGCTGAATCTCCTGCTTATTGCTGGATCTAGAGCATTCACTCTGATGATGTCATACAGGGCATCTGCCACATAATCCATTCCCTCCTGCACCAGCTGGGGGCATACGTTGTCCTCTAATGTCGAAGTGTGATGTAACCTTGAGTGCCTTCATATGCCACAAATGAGGCTGACAAAGCCAAGGATTGAAATTGCGTTTTTAAGATCACGTCCACTTTGTGATACTATGCATCCTTTCATATAACTCCTCCTTCACTAGGTAAGGAGGTAGATTTAGTAACCTGCACCACTGTGGAATGTACTTTTGGCTGAACAAAAAGTTGTTGAAATTTCAAAGTCTTGGGATGTAGCCTAGACAGTCTTAGTCACCCTTAAGGAACCTTCTGAGGTTTCCCACTGCTCTGTGAACAATGCAGTGATGTCCGCTTTGTGATCCTATGCATCCTTTCATATCACTCCTCCTTCACTAGATAAGGAGGTAGATTTAGTAACCTGCACCACTATGGAATGTACTTTTGGCTGAACAAAAAGCTGTTGAAATTTCGAAGTCTTGGGATGTAGCCTAGACAGTCTTAGTCACCCTTAAGGAACCTTCTGAGGTTTCCCACTGCTCTGTGAACAATGCAGTGATGACTGGATGCGCAAGAAAAGTGGTCTGACAATTTATGCCACTCATGACCATGCACTGTGAGTTCAATAGCTACTGTTCCTGTTTCAACTCCCGCAGAGCCTATAATAATGTGCAGTACAACTGTCGCCTTAAAAAGGCGATGTACTGATGGGTCCTCCCCATGGTCATGGGCTACCACTGCTTCTTGACTTACAGACCCTGCAAGGTAATCTGTATCCTAGCAAACCCTCGCCCTGGGATAATAAAGGCATGGAGTCTGACCTCCATTCTTCCCAGTCCTTCTCCGACTGGTTCTGCTGGCCCAGAGACAGGCTCCTCTGCGGTGTGGGAGCACTCTGATGGAGAATCTCCCATTGTTCCAGCACCAGCGTGCTTGCAGACAGCCTAGGGAGACCCCCAACAAGTATGTTTTCCATAATAAATTAACAAACTCCAGGGTAAAACCCTGTACAAGAGTCCCTGAGGATCCCTGGCTGGCTGGACTCCGTAGCATCTATGCACCGTTGCATCTATGCATCATAGCATCTGTGCAACTTCACTGTACCTTGTGACACATGTACCTTGTGATACACAGTACATGGACGCTCCTCTGCTGACCATCCAGCGTAAACCTGGTATGATATAGGGGTAGAACAGTGAGGGGAGTCCACTTTGATCGATTTTAACCAAAATCGAGGGGGTTTTCAAGCAGAGGCTTTTAAATACAATCAGGGAAATCAACGATTTTGTGCCAAAAATGGCTTGGGGGAGCTACCCTGAACTTCAAAAAAATTCAAGAAAGGGGTTTTTGGAGGTGGGACACCCTGCCTCTGGCCCTAGAGTCTCAAATTTGCCATATTCAGAACCCTTGATTTTCCCCATAGGCTATGTAATAGCTTGTACTCACTGTGCCTTGACAGTGCCTTCCTGTGTCAGCTCTCACTGTAGCTGAAAAGACCGGAGAAGACTTTCTGCCTCAGAACAGAATCCATGGGTACAAAATCTTGATCTTCAGGCAGGCAGTTGGACCAAGCCATATTGAGACCTCAGACCCAGAGAATGACGCGGGAACAGAATTTGTCTCTGTCCCCGCGGATAACTGCGGGACACCATCCCATTTCATTCTTTAGTGTCTATCTCAACCTCAGTCCTTCTACACCAGCATTCTTTAATGCAAGGCTTAAAGGTCAGTGGCTGTGCCCATACTCTGATTTATCCCTCTCTCCTTAAAGATTGACACAGGCATGGTTTCCCATGGTTGACCATGGGGATGGGGACAGGGACATTCTCTAGTCAGACCCCCAGAAAAAATGAACACTGAAGGAAAAATGCAGCCGGCACCCTCGAAGCCCAGTGCCAAGCAGTCTGTGCTCAAGCCCCTAATAAATCAGGAGGCAAGTTAGCTTCAAGGGGAACAGACCCCGAGCTCCAAATCTGTTAGTGAAGGCTGGCTAAACATGTATACCAGGGGGTTGTCCTGCTAGCAGCAGACTTCTCTCAGAGAGCCTTCGTCCTCTCCCAGGCAGAGGTGCCTCAAAGGGATTCTCTTAGCAATGAAGCCTCCAAGCCAAAAATGGAGAAAAACAAAATAATAAAATTAATCAGAAAGACACCTTTTCAATTTGCTTGCAGAAGGAAAAACTGAAGGTGGCAGTACAACCCACTGTGGAAGGAGGCAGAGTTGAAAGATGTACATCCATCTGCAATCATTTGCAACCAGGGATAAATCACCTATTGTACAGAATCCTTTGCCCTTTGCCCTACAAAGATGGGTTATTTTAATACAAGTCATGTTATTTTAGCACTGGTCTCATTGCATAAAATAGGGCCCTGTGCTAAAATAGCCTGACATGGTAAAATATCCCAAATTAACAGTAGCCCGCATTGATAATTTCCCCCCTATATGTTATGCATGCATTTCCAGCATTTAGGTGTGAGCATATGCACCAATCTGGCTGGTGTAACTGTTTCTGCCTAAATACTATGGTGGTATATACCAAGTTAAGCAAGTGGATACCTACTTTGGTTAATCAAATAGGCTCCTATCAGGCAACCTGTCATAGCACTGCCCTATCTATATATAAACGTCCCATGAGGAGAGGATTAGGCAGAGTTGAGACAGAACTGTGAAATATTGTTATAACCTTATTATAACAATGGTACATAGGACTTCAGCATAAAATAGGCAACTTTTGAATTGCCTATATAGATGCCCTGTTATAAAATCACTCCCTAGCTGAACATCGATGGTTCTAGTGGGTTCTAAAGAAGGGTATTCTATTAAGGCTGTCTTCCTTATTTCCTCTCCATTATATCTTACCCATTTTCTGGCCACGCAGAAAATATGTGGCCCAACATTCAGTAGCACTTTACAGATAGGGGCAAATTCTTTAAATGACTCCCAAAGGTAAGGTAAGGAGGAATAACGTTTGACAAAGCTTGTAAGAAGGGGGACCTGCCTTGAAACAGCCCGATATGGGTGAAAGATGAATTTGTGTCACCTTACAACACCCCCGACATGACTAAGATAAGTGGCTGTCTGTCTTTAAATCTTGAATATTATTAAATTATTATATAAGTTGGAAGATGGTTGCAAGATAAAGTATTTCAATGATTTTTTTTATAATTTTTTTTTCCACATAAATTAATTTGGGAATTAAGCACACAAGATAAAATATTGGGACTTTTGAAGAATTGTGGATAAAGCAGAAAGTACATTGCTTTTACGTGAGCTTCTCATCTCTGATGGTCCCTAAAAAACAAAGGGGTCCTTTTACTAAGGTGCGCTAACTGATTTAGCGCGCACTAATCGATTTAGCGAGCGCTAAATGCTAAGGCACCCATTATATTCTATGGGTGCCTTAGCATTTAGTGTGCGCTAATTTGGTTAGCGCGCCTTAATAAAAGGACCCCTAACAAAAATAACAAACCAACAAAATTTAAAAATAATTTGATGTGTATTAGCGGTGTATAGTGACTAAATAGAGTGCACATCTCTTGATTTCTAAACACGTTGCATTGCCCAAAAATATCAAAGAAGAGACAAGTTCATATAATCATGTATTTTTAATGAGAATAACTAGTGGGCAAACTGGATGGACCGTTCAGGTCTTTAGCTGCCATCATTTACTATGCTACTATGATACTCCCAGAATTAAGGGCTCCTTTTACGAAGGCGCTCTAGCGGTTTAAAGCGCGTAATAGTGCGTGCTAAACCACCGGATGTGCTAGCCACTACTGCCGCCTCTTGAGCAGGCGGTAATTTTTCGGCCAGCAGGGGGGTTAGCGCGTGATGAAAATTCACGCGCGTTAACCCCGCTAGCGCGCCTTCATAAAAGGAGCCCTAAATGTCAGGATGATCTGCGCTAAGCTAGTAATCTGTAAAGGACATTCTGTGTGGCGCACCCTTTATAGGATATTAGCGTGGGGAGCATTTATGCCTGCCAAAGTCTATAAATCCACGCCTCTATCCTGGGGTAGCCCCTGACCTGCCCATACCCCTCCCATGGCCACACCTCCATTGGAGTTGCATGCTATGACATTTTAGGCACGCAAATATAGAGTAAGGTGTAGGGCGGATGTTCGTGCAACTCTTAATTAATGCCAAATAAGTGCTTGTTAACACCAATTACTAATTGTTAGAGCCACTTTAGCTGATTCCTTTGTAATCCATGCCCAGAATTGAGTGCTTAACTTTGGGTAACCTTTGCAGATTCTGGGGGATAAGTATTTCTGTCTTCTTTACCATAGATGCTTGTCAATATTTGACTTAAATTATAAAGTAGCAGTTTTTGAATCTTGCGTTGCACAAGGCTTTAACATTAGCTTGACATCCTTACTCCGGAAGATACGCTTCCTCCTTGGCTTACTTTTCAACTTCAAGAGGGAATTCAGGCCTCTGATTTTTTTGCTCACTTACAATTGGGTCATTATGTGCGCTCTTTGGAGGTGGAGGGTTTTCAGATGGGCTTGGGGAGCAAGCTCCGAGCTTTTTTCGGTCAATTTGAGGAGGAGGGCCTGTCTGTTTCAGCCTTACATAAGGCGCTGTGCTTTCTTGCTCCGCCTCAGTCATGGGAGTCTTTATGTGCTTGGTGGGCTCTGGAGTTGGGCTTGAGGCCAACTGATTTAGATATGGGATGTCTTATTAAGCGTATCCCGCCCCTTTCTGTTTCGGCTGAACTTAGGGAGTGTCAGTTTTGAGTGCTGCATTGCGCATATCTTACGCGGGTTCAATTATTTCACCCGGTTTTGCAGAGTTGGCGCAGTGCGAGAAATGTACTGGTGCACCTAAGTCTTTTTTTCCATGCTTTTTGGAGTTCCCCAGTGGTCAGGACTTTCTGGAGACTAGTGTTACA